>NW_027180636.1:0-59153 GCF_040956055.1 Brachionichthys hirsutus | reverse complement strand
ACATGTGCCTTGAGGACGGCTGTGGAGGCCACCTCTGCTGGGGTTACATGTCCCTTGAAGACGGCTGTGGAGGCCACGTCTGCTGGGGTTACATGCCCCTTGAGGACGGCTGTGGAGGCCACGTCTGCTGGGGATACATGTCCCTTGAGGACGGCTGTGGAGGCCATGTCGGCTGGGGTTCCATGTCCCTTGAGGAAGGCTGTGGAGGCCACGTCTGCTGGGGTTCCATGTCCCTTGAGGAAGGCTGTGGAGGCCAGGTCTGCTGGGGTTACATGTCCCTTGAGGACGGCTGTGGAGGCCACATCTGCTGGGGTTACATGTGCCTTGAGGACGGCATTGGATGCCACGTCTGCTGGGGTTGCATGTCCCTTGAGGACGGCTGTGGATGCCACGTCTGCTGGGGTTACATGTCCCTTGAGGATGGCTGTGGATGCCACGTCTGCTGGGGTTACATGTCCCTTGAGGACGGCTGTGGAGGCCACGTCTGCTGGGGTTCCATGTCCCTTGAGGAAGGCTGTGGATGCCAGGTCTGCTGGGGTTACATGTCCCTTGAGGACGGCTGTGGAGGCCACGTCTGCTGGGGTTACATGTGCCTTGAGGACGGCTGTGGAGGCCACGTCTGCTGGGGATACATGCCCCTTGAGGATGGCTGTGGAGGCCACGTCTGCTGGGGATACATGTCCCTTGAGGATGGCTGTGGATGCCACGTCGGCTGGGGTTCCATGTCCCTTGAGGAAGGCTGTGGAGGCCACGTCTGCTGGGGTTCCATGTCCCTTGAGGAAGGCTGTGGAGGCCAGGTCTGCTGGGGTTACATGTCCCTTGAGGACGGCTGTGGAGGCCACATCTGCTGGGGTTACATGTGCCTTGAGGACGGCTGTGGAGGTCACCTCTGCTGGGGTTACATGTCCCTTGAAGACGGCTGTGGAGGCCACGTCTGCTGGGGTTACATGCCCCTTGAGGACGGCTGTGGAGGCCACGTCTGCTGGGGATACATGTCCCTTGAGGACGGCTGTGGAGGCCACGTCGGCTGGGGTTCCATGTCCCTTGAGGAAGGCTGTGGAGGCCACGTCTGCTGGGGTTCCATGTCCCTTGAGGAAGGCTGTGGAGGCCAGGTCTGCTGGGGTTACATGTCCCTTGAGGACGGCTGTGGAGGCCACGTCTGCTGGGGTTACATGTCCCTTGAGGATGGCTGTGGAGGCCACGTCTGCTGGGGTTACATGTCCCTTGAGGACGGCTGTGGAGGCCACGTCTGCTGGGGTTACATGTCCCTTGAGGACGGCTGTGGAGGCCACCTCTGCTGGGGTTACATGTCCCTTGGGGACGGCTGTGGAGGCCACGTCTGCTGGGGTTACATGTCCCTTGAGGACGGCTGTGGAGGCCACCTCCGCTGGGGTTACATGTCCCTTGAGGACGGCCGTGGAGGCCACGTCTGCTGGGGTTACATGTCCACGTTTTGCATGTCCTCAAGGGACATGTCACCTCCCTTGAGGAAGGCTGTGGCGGTCACGTCTGCTGGGTTACATGTCCCTTGAGGAAGGCTGTGGAGGCCACGTCTGCTGCGGATACATGTCCCTTGAGGACGGCTGTGGAGGCCACGTTTGCTGGGGTTACATGTCCCTTGAGGACGGCATTGGATGCCACGTCTGCTGGGGTTGCATGTCCCTTGAGGACAGCTGTGGAGGCCACGTCTGCTGGGGTTCCATGTCCCTTGAGGAAGGCTGTGGAGGCCAGGTCTGCTGGGGTTACATGTCCCTTGAGGACGGCTGTGGAGGCCACCTCTGCTGGGGTTACATGTCCCTTGAAGACGGCTGTGGAGGCACGTCTGCTGGGGTTACATGTCCCTTGAGGACGGCTGTGGAGGCCACGTCTGCTGGGGATACATGTCCCTTGAGGACAGCTGTGGAGGCCACGTCTGCTGGGGTTACATGTGCCTTGAGGACAGCTGTGGAGGCCACCTCTGCTGGGGTTACATGTCCCTTGAAGACGGCTGTGGAGGCCACGTCTGCTGGGGTTACATGTCCCTTGAGGACGGCTGTGGAGGCCACGTCTGCTGGGGATACATGTCCACGTTTGCTGGGGTTACATGTCCCTTGAGGACGGCTGTGGAGGCCACGTCTGCTGGGGTTACATGTCCCTTGAGGACGGCTGTGGAGGCCACGTCTGCTGGGGATACATGTCCCTTGAGGACGGCTGTGGAGGCCACGTCTGCTGGGGTTACATGTCCCTTGAGGACGGCTGTGGAGGCCACGTCTGCTGGGGATACATGCCCCTTGAGGACGGCTGTGGAGGCCACGTCTGCTGGGGTTACATGTCCCTTGAGGACGGCTGTGGAGGCCACGTCTGCTGGGGTTACATGTCCCTTGGGGACGGCTGTGGAGGCCACGTCTGCTGGGGTTACATGTCCCTTGAGGACGGCTGTGGAGGCCACCTCCGCTGGGGTTACATGTCCCTTGAGGACGGTTGTGGAGGCCACATGTCCCATGAGGACGGCTGTTGAGGCCACGTCTGCTGGGGATACATGTCCCTTGAGGACGGCTGTGGAGGCCACGTCTGCTGGGGTTACATGTCCCTTGAGGAAGGCTGTGGAGGCCAGGTCTGCTGGGGTTACATGTCCCTTGAGGACGGCTGTGGAGGCCACCTCTGCTGGGGTTACATGTCTCTTGAAGACGGCTGTGGAGGCACGTCTGCTGGGGTTACATGTCCCTTGAGGACGGCTGTGGAGGCCACGTCTGCTGGGGATACATGTCCCTTGAGGACAGCTGTGGAGGCCACGTCTGCTGGGGTTACATGTGCCTTGAGGACAGCTGTGGAGGCCACCTCTGCTGGGGTTACATGTCCCTTGAAGACAGCTGTGGAGGCCACGTCTGCTGGGGTTACATGTCCCTTGAGGACGGCTGTGGAGGCCACGTCTGCTGGGGATACATGTCCACGTTTGCTGGGGTTACATGTCCCTTGAGGACGGCTGTGGAGGCCACGTCTGCTGGGGTTACATGTCCCTTGAGGACGGCTGTGGAGGCCACGTCTGCTGGGGATACATGTCCCTTGAGGACGGCTGTGGAGGCCACGTCTGCTGGGGTTACATGTCCCTTGAGGACGGCTGTGGAGGCCACGTCTGCTGGGGATACATGCCCCTTGAGGACGGCTGTGGAGGCCACGTCTGCTGGGGTTACATGTCCCTTGAGGACGGCTGTGGAGGCCACGTCTGCTGGGGTTACATGTCCCTTGGGGACGGCTGTGGAGGCCACGTCTGCTGGGGTTACATGTCCCTTGAGGACGGCTGTGGAGGCCACCTCCGCTGGGGTTACATGTCCCTTGAGGACGGTTGTGGAGGCCACATGTCCCATGAGGATGGCTGTTGAGGCCACGTCTGCTGGGGATACATGTCCCTTGAGGACGGCTGTGGAGGCCACGTCTGCTGGGGTTACATGTCCCACGAGGACGGCTGTTGAGGCCACGTATGCTGGGGTTACATGTCCCTTGAGGACGGCTGTGGAGGCCACGTCTGCTGGGGTTACATGTCCCTTGAGGACGGCTGTGGAGGCCACGTTTGCTGGGGTTACATGTCCCTTGAGGATGGCTGTGGATGCCACGTCTGCTGGGGTTACATGTCCCTTGAGGATGGCTGTGGAGGCCACGTCTGCTGGGGTTACATGTCCCACGAGGACGGCTGTTGAGGCCACGTATGCTGGGGTTACATGTCCCTTGAGGACGGCTGTGGAGGCCACGTCTGCTGGGGTTACATGTCCCTTGAGGATGGCTGTGGAGGCCAGTTTTGCTGGGGTTACATGTCCCTTGAGGATGGCTGTGGATGCCACGTCTGCTGGGGTTACATGTCCCTTGAGGACGGCTGTGGAGGCCACGTCTGCTGGGGTTCCATGTCCCTTGAGGAAGGCTGTGGATGCCAGGTCTGCTGGGGTTACATGTCCCTTGAGGACGGCTGTGGAGGCCACATCTGCTGGGGTTACATGTGCCTTGAGGACGGCTGTGGAGGCCACCTCTGCTGGGGTTACATGTCCCTTGAAGACGGCTGTGGAGGCCACGTCTGCTGGGGTTACATGCCCCTTGAGGACGGCTGTGGAGGCCACGTCTGCTGGGGATACATGTCCCTTGAGGACGGCTGTGGAGGCCATGTCGGCTGGGGTTCCATGTCCCTTGAGGAAGGCTGTGGAGGCCACGTCTGCTGGGGTTCCATGTCCCTTGAGGAAGGCTGTGGAGGCCAGGTCTGCTGGGGTTACATGTCCCTTGAGGACGGCTGTGGAGGCCACGTCTGCTGGGGTTACATGTCCACATTTTCTGGGGTTACATGTCCCTTGAGGATGGCTGTGGAGGCCACGTCTGCTGGGGTTACATGTCCCTTGAGGACGGCTGTGGAGGCCACGTCTGCTGGGTTTACATGTCCCTTGAGGACGGCTGTGGAGGCCACCTCTGCTGGGGTTACATGTCCCTTGGGGACGGCTGTGGAGGCCACGTCTGCTGGGGTTACATGTCCCTTGAGGACGGCTGTGGAGGCCACCTCCGCTGGAGTTACATGTCCCTTGAGGACGGCTGTGGAGGCCACGTCTGCTGGGGTTACATGTCCACGTTTTGCATGTCCTCAAGGGACATGTCACCTCCCTTGAGGAAGGCTGTGGCGGTCACGTCTGCTGGGTTACATGTCCCTTGAGGACGGCTGTGGAGGCCACGTCTGCTGGGGTTACATGTCCCTTGAGGAAGGCTGTGGAGGCCACGTCTGCTGCGGATACATGTCCCTTGAGGACGGCTGTGGAGGCCACGTTTGCTGGGGTTACATGTCCCTTGAGGACGGCATTGGATGCCACGTCTGCTGGGGTTGCATGTCCCTTGAGGACGGCTGTGGATGCCACGTCTGCTGGGGTTACATGTCCCTTGAGGATGGCTGTGGATGCCACGTCTGCTGGGGTTACATGTCCCTTGAGGATGGCTGTGGAGGCCACGTCTGCTGGGGTTCCATGTCCCTTGAGGAAGGCTGTGGATGCCAGGTCTGCTGGGGTTACATGTCCCTTGAGGACGGCTGTGGAGGCCACGTCTGCTGGGGTTACATGTGCCTTGAGGACGGCTGTGGAGGCCACGTCTGCTGGGGATACATGCCCCTTGAGGATGGCTGTGGAGGCCACGTCTGCTGGGGTTACATGTCCCTTGAGGACGGCTGTGGAGGCCATGTCTGCTGGGGATACATGTCCCTTGAGGACGGCTGTGGAGGCCACATTTGCTGGGGTTACATGTCCCTTGAGGACGGCTGTGGAGGCCACGTCTGCTGGGGTTACATGTCCCTTGAGGACGGCTGTGGAGGCCACGTCTGCTGGGGATACATGTCCACGTTTGCTGGGGTTACATGTCCCTTGAGGACGGCTGTGGAGGCCACGTCTGCTGGGGTTACATGTCCCTTGAGGACGGCTGTGGAGGCCACGTCTGCTGGGGTTACATGTCCCTTGAGGACGGCTGTGGAGGCCACCTCTGCTGGGGTTACATGTCCCTTGGGGACGGCTGTGGAGGCCACGTCTGCTGGGGTTACATGTCCCTTGAGGACGGCTGTGGAGGCCACGTCTGCTGGGGATACATGTCCACGTTTGCTGGGGTTACATGTCCCTTGAGGACGGCTGTGGAGGCCACGTCTGCTGGGGTTACATGTCCCTTGAGGACGGCTGTGGAGGCCATGTCTGCTGGGGATACATGTCCCTTGAGGACGGCTGTGGAGGCCACATTTGCTGGGGTTACATGTCCCTTGAGGACGGCTGTGGAGGCCACGTCTGCTGGGGTTACATGTCCCTTGAGGACGGCTGTGGAGGCCACGTCTGCTGGGGATACATGTCCACGTTTGCTGGGGTTACATGTCCCTTGAGGACGGCTGTGGAGGCCACGTCTGCTGGGGTTACATGTCCCTTGAGGACGGCTGTGGAGGCCACGTCTGCTGCGGATACATGTCCCTTGAGGACGGCTGTGGAGGCCACGTTTGCTGGGGTTACATGTCCCTTGAGGACGGCATTGGATGCCACGTCTGCTGGGGTTGCATGTCCCTTGAGGACGGCTGTGGATGCCACGTCTGCTGGGGTTACATGTCCCTTGAGGATGGCTGTGGATGCCACGTCTGCTGGGGTTACATGTCCCTTGAGGATGGCTGTGGAGGCCACGTCTGCTGGGGTTCCATGTCCCTTGAGGAAGGCTGTGGATGCCAGGTCTGCTGGGGTTACATGTCCCTTGAGGACGGCTGTGGAGGCCACGTCTGCTGGGGTTACATGTGCCTTGAGGACGGCTGTGGAGGCCACGTCTGCTGGGGATACATGCCCCTTGAGGATGGCTGTGGAGGCCACGTCTGCTGGGGTTACATGTCCCTTGAGGACGGCTGTGGAGGCCATGTCTGCTGGGGATACATGTCCCTTGAGGACGGCTGTGGAGGCCACATTTGCTGGGGTTACATGTCCCTTGAGGACGGCTGTGGAGGCCACGTCTGCTGGGGTTACATGTCCCTTGAGGACGGCTGTGGAGGCCACGTCTGCTGGGGATACATGTCCACGTTTGCTGGGGTTACATGTCCCTTGAGGACGGCTGTGGAGGCCACGTCTGCTGGGGTTACATGTCCCTTGAGGACGGCTGTGGAGGCCACGTCTGCTGGGGTTACATGTCCCTTGAGGACGGCTGTGGAGGCCACCTCTGCTGGGGTTACATGTCCCTTGGGGACGGCTGTGGAGGCCACGTCTGCTGGGGTTACATGTCCCTTGAGGACGGCTGTGGAGGCCACGTCTGCTGGGGATACATGTCCACGTTTGCTGGGGTTACATGTCCCTTGAGGACGGCTGTGGAGGCCACGTCTGCTGGGGTTACATGTCCCTTGAGGACGGCTGTGGAGGCCATGTCTGCTGGGGATACATGTCCCTTGAGGACGGCTGTGGAGGCCACATTTGCTGGGGTTACATGTCCCTTGAGGACGGCTGTGGAGGCCACGTCTGCTGGGGTTACATGTCCCTTGAGGACGGCTGTGGAGGCCACGTCTGCTGGGGATACATGTCCACGTTTGCTGGGGTTACATGTCCCTTGAGGACGGCTGTGGAGGCCACGTCTGCTGGGGTTACATGTCCCTTGAGGACGGCTGTGGAGGCCACGTCTGCTGGGGATACATGTAACCGCAGCAGTAGATGTACACACATCTATCAGCCATATGCAGTATTTATACACATTACACACATCTATCAGCCATATGCAGTATTTATACACATTACACACATCTATCAGCCATATGCAATATTTATACACATTACACACATCTATCAGCCATTTGCAGTATTTATACACAATACACACATCTATCAGCCATATGCAGTATTTATACACATTACACACATCTATCAGCCATATGCATTATTTGTACACATTACACACATCTATCAGCCATATGCAGTATTTATACACATTACACACATCTATCAGCCATATGCAGTATTTATACACATTACACACATCTATCAGCCATATGCAGTATTTATACACATTACACATCTATCAGCCATATGCAGTATTTATACACATTACACACATCTATCAGCCATTTGCAGTATTTATACACAATACACACATCTATCAGCCATATGCAGTATTTATACACATTACGCACATCTATCAGCCATATGCAGTATTTATACACATTACTCATATCTATCAGCCATATGCAGTATTTATACACATTACACATCTATTAGCCATATGCAGTATTTATACACATTACACACATCCATCAGCCATATGCAGTATTTGTACACATTACACATCTATCAGCCATATGCATTATTTGTACACATTACACACATCTATCAGCCGTATGCAGTATTTATACACTTTTCAAATGTTCTGCATACTCAGAAAAAAAGTTATATTGTTTTTGCTAAAATTCTTTCTTCTTTTTCGGCCCGAGCCTATCCTAGGCGTAAGGGGCGGGGCTATCGCTTTTGCAACGCAGAAGACGACAAGTTGACGAGCGCAGCTCTTCAACCCTCAGCATCCAACTTTGCCACGAGGACGACCAACACACTCACGCACACACACACCGACACTCAACAGCACACACACACTCACCCTGACACTCAACAGCACACACACACGCAGACACACACTCGTGCTGCTCATCACCTAAAAACCCGCATTAAGGCAGCGGATGCATGATGAGGCACACGCGTAATTGTTCCCTGATTAATGCCTGACAGGCGCGCCTGTCCCCGGGTCACATCCCACTCCTGTAGCTGCAATATTAGAAATGGTTTTGTTGGATAGAAAAAATCTTCATTTCCTGAGTTTAATTGTAATTGTTCATACAGAACTTGGCATTTATCAGACTTCTTAAAATTGAAATATTAAAACTTGACTAATTTGCAACTCTTTCTTGAAATGTTTGAATTGGCATTAAAATATTTCAAAATCCCAGCAGCAATAAAAAGGTTCAGTCCTGCTGCCAGTCAAAGGATTCACACAATATTGATTACGAGAAATCTGCCCCCACATGAAAATATTTCACAGCATTTTTGAACGTTCTTTTATATTGAAGTGTAACTTGGAAGATTATAAATGTTGAAAGTGTTTTATTGTGTTCCTTAAAGTCCGTGTCTTCATTCAGCAGCAGCTTCACCCCGTCAGACAAACTCATCGTCCGGAAGACGTTTGGGGAGCCCATACAGGAAGTCAAGCCTGTGCTCCACGGCGACTTCCTGTGCTGCATGGATGACCTGCTTCCTCTCTTCCTCCATGTGGTGCGTTGTCCCACACACACACGCGCACACACACACACACACACTCACACGCACACACACACACACTCTGAAACGAGTCCGTTTTTATCAGTGCTGAGCAGATCTGTTTGCCGCTCTACTCCACAGGATCAGGAATCTGGGAGCTGAACATTGAATGGATCCCAATGTCCTGCAGGGGGAGCTGGTACTCGTGTTCCACACTGCAGGTAGGACCCCCCCCCTAACACGGATAATGATCTGACCTGTGCTTGCTGCTTACTCTTTGCACATGGGTAAAACACAAAATTCTAATTGCGGTTGATAAATAAATCATCATGGATATATTGATAAATGATATTTAGAGGGTTGTGCAGCGTTTTTAGCCGATATAATATTCTGCATCGTCCTTTAACCAGCGCTTAATGACTCTGCTACAGGCCAGCAGGAGGCGCCGAGGGAGGAGCGCACGGTCACCGAAAAGATCAGACCGAGGAGCCATTGGAAACGAAACCAGTCCAAACCACTGCCCTCTACTGGAGGACCTGGACACTGCACTGGGGCGAGGCAGTGGGAGGAGAGCGTTGCTCCTTCACATTCTGCCTCAGGACAACAAGAAGCTCTTCACTGATTAGTGTAACATGGCAGCACACCAGTCCCTAATTTTCACAGTGATGCAGCACGGCGCCCTCTAGTGGACAATTTACAGACCTGCATTATTAGTTACTGTTAAAACATTTTGGTGATGCATGATGACCCCTTTTTCCTTTTTATAATCATCACAAAATTAGCACTTTTCACGACTCGACTGTGTATTCATTCTATTTTCTTACCCGCTTTCTTCTGCCCTCTATCAAGAATTTTCAGGGTTAGAAAGTTACTGACTGTACAAGTAAAAATGTTTAAAATGTTTTATTAGGAAAACTCCTCAAAGTGAACGCCAGTGTTTAAATACTATAAATGATATATTGCTAAATGTTTCACGTGACAGTATTTTGATATGATGACACCATGGTAAATCATTGAGATTATAGCAGGGGTGTCAAAGTCATTTTCTCCGAGGGCCACATCAACATTATGGTTGTCTTCAAAGGGCCAGTTGTAACTAACAAACGTTATTCTTTACAATATCAGAATCTATATTTTTGTTCAGATAAGTGTTCTGTTAGAATTCTCCATTTTCCCTCGGTTCCTTTTTCTCGTATTAGAGGTGTATATTCAATAAAGAGTCAGGATTAAAATATCAAGTCTACTGTGTGTTTTCAGTAATTACAACGTTGGTAAGGAAATACAGCGCTGGACTCTTCAACGGACGCGGAAGCGAGACTCTAGAAGAGTCCCGAATGATCTACGGCCATGATCTTTATAGTGGGCATTATCAGTGGCAAGGCCCCAGAGGTGGATGAGATCCGCCCGGAGTCCAGCGCTGAGGTCACCAGAATCCGTACTTGGCTTACGGATAACAAACTGTCACTACATCTTGGTAAAACCGAATATATTCTTTTTGGGTCTAAACACTCTCTACGTGAGATAAATGTTAATGATTTCAAGGTCACAGTCGATAACACAGTAATCTCCAGCAAAGAAGAGATTACCTATTTGGGCTGTGTTCTTGACAAATACCTGTCTGGCGATAGTATGGCAACTAAGGTGATCAAAAAAGTCAATCAAAGAACAAGATTTTTGGGCAGAATGTCTGCTTTTGTCTCCGGACTCTTGCTGGAGCCTCGTTCAGCCCCTCTTTGACTATGCTAGCACCTCCTGGTATTCAAACATCAAAGTGTCCCTGAAAACCAGGCTCCAAACCTCCCAAAACAAACTGATTCGGCTACTCCTCAATCTGGGGCCCATGACCCACCTTCTTCCTGGACATTTTGCTAGCCTAAAATGGCTCAGGGTAGAAGACAGGGTTAAACAGCTCAAAATGGGATTGGCATTTAAAATAGTCAATGCAGCTCTGCCCTCAGTCCCCTCAATCCCTGCATACCTGAAGAAACACCTCCACAGATTTAGTGACACCCACAGCCACAACACTAGAGGGAGCTCAAACAACAACCTGATTACCCCCTCCTACAGGACTAACATGGGTAAATCATCTTTTTACAATACTGCCCCCTAAGGGTGGAACGGTTTGACTCCTGCCCTCAAAACATGCACCTCTTTGGCCTCCTTCAAAACGGCCCTAAAAATACACCTTTTAGGGGGACAGAAACGGAGATAGTCATCAGGACTCTCTCCGGATCAACCCCCCCCCCCTTTTTTTGTCCACCTACGTCGCACATATTAATTGCCTTAGTAATTTATTGTAATTTATGTAATTTATTGTCATTCATTGTCATTTTGCATCAGAGGTGTAAAATCATTTTATTTTTATTTTTCTAATGTTACGTTGCATCAATTGAGTTATTGAATATTGGTTTTATTTTTAATTGTATTGTTAAATTTGTATTGTTAATTGTGGATGATTTATGTACTAAGGACTTTCAATGGAAACAAGACCGCAAGGGCTTTTTAGAAATGCTCCTCTGAGACAGGATGTGTGACTGTACTTGTACTGTAATACATGCTACTGTTTGACTGTACTTGTACTCTAACATTCTAACATGCTATCTAATAAATATATTAATTCATTCATTCAATCCCTTAAGGCTCTGGATGTTGTAGGGCTGTCATGGTTGACACGACTCTGCAACATTGCATGGACATCGGGGGCAGTGTCTTTGGACATCGGGGGCAGTGCCTTTGGATTGGCAGACCGGGGTGGTGGTCCCTCTTTATAAGAAGGGGGACCGGAGGATGTGTTCCAACTACAGAGGGATCACACTCCTCAGCCTCCCCGGTAAGGTCTATTCAGGGGTACCGGAGAGGAGGGTCCGCCGGATAGTCGAACCTCGGATTCAGGAGGAGCAATGTGGTTTTCGTCCTGGCCGTGGAACTGTGGACCAGCTCTACACCCTCGGCAGCGTCCTTGAGGGTGCATGGGAGTTTGCCCAACCAGTCCACATGTGTTTTGTGGATTTGGAGAAGGCATTCGACCGTGTCCCTCGGGGAGTCCTGTGGGGCAGTGTTTCCCAACCTTTTTTGAGCCGCGGCACACTTTTTACATTTACAAAATCCTGCGGCACACCACGAACCAAAATGACACAAAATGACGTTCTAACACAGTACACATTATATTAGATGAGCTTTATTATAATATATAGAGTTAATAATATAATTTTTTAATGTATTTATACTTAGTGGGGAACCTGGGGCTGTTTGGATGAACACAAAATGGATATCCTGCAGTAATGGTAGAAAGACACACACGAAGCTCTTCCTCAGCAGCTCTCAGTCTCTCTGTTTTTAGTTTTTATCGCCGTCGAGCTTGAGAAGCTCAGCTCACACAGATATGTGGTTGAAAACGGGAGCAATGTCAGAATAGCTTTGTTGGCTAGAACGGGGAACTCCTTGGCAACAGATAACCAGAAACTGTCCAAAGGAAGATCAGCAAAGTTTAGCTTTAAACCACCATCTTGTTTCAGTTCAGTGTAGTGATGGGAATTCCAGCTCTTTTAAGAGAGCCGGTTCTTTTGGCTCCCAAGCGGCTCCTCAGATTTTTTGTTGACAAAATTAATTTAATACCAAATCATGTGCATTGTGTAAAATTAGCTACTAATGTAAAAACATGCAATATATCAAATGTTTATTAAATGTCTTTATTTAAATCCTCTTTGCACTGCTAGCTACAATAAACATATTATATAATATAAAATACAAAACCAAACCAAACACATCTCACAGAGAACCAGGTCAAATCTCTGCATTTAAATCTCAAACAACACAAGAAAACATAAATTAAAAAGTGCAAAAGATAAAGCAGCATCAGGTAACAGTTCTACTGTTTTACTGAAGATTGGCATCAAAGGAAACCGAGTGGCTCAGCTTGGGGGGGCTGATCCTTCTGTTATCGTCTGTCCTGTTCTGGAGACTCTCTCTGGGGGGACAGTCTCCGTGCCATTGCGTGTGTGAGACGTGGGTAGAGTGAACACCTGGACTCCCACCAGCTCAGTGGGGCTGCACTTCTTTGGATAAGCGGCTCCTCAAGATACGATCTTACTTTATTTTATTTTGCCTTTGTGTCAACCGCGTTAAAATGTCTCCAGATTTCTACGTTTTCTATCTCTCGTTTTTTCCTTACCCTTTCTAGCGCGTCGTTTGTCTCTGGTCTAAAGTTCTCTCTCTCTCTGCCTCCATTTCGTTTCGTCCGCTCGCTGTGCTGCATGTGTGTAACCCCCCCCCCCCCCTGCTCGCTGTGGACACGCACACGCCCACACACACATCTCGACCAATTACGTTAGACTTTAACATACTTTCTTTTGGCTCACAATGACGGAAACCAGCTCCTGTCGTTCACTTCAAAGTCTGAAGAGCGATCTACGGGCGGCACAAACACTTTATTACAGCGCGGACACACGACAATGTTAATTACGTGATATTAGAAAAATTAAAAATTAAATTTTTTTTTTTTTGTGACGATCTCTCGCGGCACACCAGTGTGCCGGGGCACACCGGTTGGGAAACACTGCTGTGGGGGGTGCTCCGGGAGTACGGGGTATCGGACCCCCTGATACGGGGTGTCCGCTCCCTATATGACCGGTGCCAGAGCTTGGTCCGCATTGCTGGCAATAAGTCAGACCTATTTCCAGTGCGGGTTGGACTCCGCCTGCCCTTTCTCACCGATTCTGTTCAGAACCTTTATGGACAGAATTTCTAGGTGCAGCCGGGGCGTTGAGGGGGTTCGGTTTGGTGACCTCAGGATTGGGTCACTGCTTTTTGCAGACGATGTGATCCTGTTGGCTTCATCAGGCCGTGCCCTCCAGCTCTCACTGGATCGGTTCATCAGCCGCATGTGAAGCGGCCGGGATGAGAATCAGCACCTCTAATTCCGAGGCCAGGTCGGGGAGGAGATCCTGCCCCAAGTGGAGAAGTTCAAGTACATCGGGTCTTGTTCACAAGTGAGGGAAGGATGGAGCGGGAGATCGACTAGCGGATCGGTGCAGCGTCTGCAGTGATGCGGACCCTGCATTGATCCATCATGGTGAAGAGAGAGCTGAGCCGAAAGGCGAAGCTCTTGATTTACCGGTCGATCTTCGTTCCTACCCTCACCTATGGGTCACGGAGCTTTGGGTAGTGACCGAAATAACAAGATCGCGGGTACAAGCGGCTGAAATGAGCTTCCTCCGTAGGGTGGCTGGGCTCTCCCTTAGAGATGGGGTGAGAAGCTCAGTCATCCGGGAGGAGCTCGGAGTAGAGCCGCTGCTCCTCCGCGTTGAGAGGAGCCAGATGAGGTGGCTCGAGCATCTATTCAAGATGCCTCCTGGACGCCTCCCTGGTGAGGTGTTCAGGGCATGTCCCACCGGTAGGAGACCACGGGGAAGCCCCAGGACACGCTGGAGAGACTATGTCTCTTGGCTGGCCTGGGAACGCCTCGTGATCCCCCCGCAAGAGCTCGAAGAAGTGGCTGGGGAGAGGGAAGTCTGGGCTGCCTATACCTGTAAAGTGAGACGACTGTCTGTTCTGATCTGGTGCAATATAACTTAAAATTAATTTAATTATTTTTTTTATTTTTTTTTTTTTTTATTGTTATTATTATTATTATTATTATTTTTATAATTATTATAATTATTATTATTTTTTTTATAATTATTATAATTATTAGTTTTTTTATGAATGAAGTGTTTTCCAGACAGACAGGAGATGCTGTCTGACCGGATGTGATTGGCAAGAGACCTTCCGTATGATTTTTGGAAATTATACACAGTGTTGGGAAACTATAGGTAACTTAAATAATATTACTTTTTACCAGTAACGAGTAGTGTCACGAATTACATTTTAATTTTTAATTTGTCACATTTACTTTTTTTTTCAAAAGTAATATATTACTTTTTTCACTCCGACCGGATACGGAAACGATTCGTCCTCGTCTGTTTTTAAGGTCGGTGGTGTAAACTCGATCCATTCCGTTTGGTGTTGTTTTGCTGCCCGCTCGCTCCACAGAAGCGGACTGTCTCTCCGTTAAAATCAAAACATCAGCTCTAGTGCGTCCATATGTCTCCGCTTCAGAGTGGAATCCGTTCAATGATTGGCTATAACAATAAGACGGACAGAAGCAATGTTTTTCTTGTTATTCTTATTACATTAATGTGCATATTGCATTGAAATGCACCAGCGCTCGTTGGACTCATGGCCCAGCAGCACTTTGATCTTGTCTGCTTTAATAAACAACTGAAGTTGTTCAAAAAGTGTGTTTTGTTATCAGATTGAGTCCAGATGTGGTTTCATTGAGACAGCAATTTATGGATTCCTACAAAGTAAAAGTATTCATGTTCATTTAATTCAAATGAGGGTCCAGATTGACTCAGACGGACTCATCATGTTATGTGTTCAGGAACCTGTTTGTAACTTCTCATTGTTGGTTTAACTCCAATGTAGAAAAGAGAAGAAACAACCGCTAATGTTGAACATGCAAAGTAAGACTTTAGGGGAGAAAGGATGCAATTATTGAGGGTGAGAAGAAAAAAGTAACTTAAAGTAATAAGTAACTAGTTAGTTTTGGCAGGGAGTAATAAGTAAAGTAATGTAACGTCGGTGCAAACCATGAATCAGGAGAGGAGGATTCTTTACCGGGATTTATTCCAGCACTAACAGAACAGTTAACCGGGTCACTGTTACGCCCGAAACCCACGCCAACTCTAACTCACGTCTGGAACCTTCTGCTGCAGCGCGCTAGTCTCCGCTCTCGGCTCTCTCTCACTTCCCACTCTGCGCGTGCACATAACACGTAATTTAAAGGAACAGTACAACACAAACTCTATAATGATAATCCCCTAAGGATCATTACACTGCCCCCCCAACAATAAGTTCCTTGTCCTCGAGGGAACAACGAAGTCTCTGAACCGGGGGGGGGGGGGTAGTCTGCTTCTCCGCCTTGGCCTCACGGGGTTCTGAGGGACAACAGGAACTGCCGGGGAAGGAGAGAAACACTGGGCGATGAGGACGACTGCTGTGGAGAGTTCACCTGCTCCGGGGGTTGGGGGGGATGAGGCCGCTTCCGTCGCTCTGCGAAGTGGGGAAGAGCTGGGCCCTTGTAAGGGGCTAACCTGTCTCTGTGTATGACCACCCTCCTGCCCCTAGGTGGCAGCTGCACCCGGTAAACCACCTCCCCTACTCGCTCCAGGACACAACAGGGCCCCACCCAGCTACTGTCCAGTTTAGGACAGCGTCCCTTCTTCCTCCTCGGGCTGTACACCCACACCAGCTCTCCAGCGAGGAAGTGCCTCCCTTTAGTGGTGGCGTCGTAGTTCCTTTTCTGGCGGAGCCCAGCCTTTGCCAGTTGGTCCCGCGCGAAGGCATGTGCAGACTCCATCCGGTCCTGCAGTTTCCGGGCGTAGTTTGGACCCGGTGGTGCCTCCGGCGCGTCAGGGGTCTTCCCGAAAGCCAGCTCAGCAGGGGTCCTCAGCTCTCTCCCCAGCATGAGCAGGGCAGGCGTGCACATGGTGGAGTCCTGGACCGCAGACCTGTAGGCCATGAGGACGAGGGGAAGATGGGTGTCCCAGTCCCGCTGATGCTCGGCTGTGAGGATGGCTAACTGCTGGGCCAGAGTCCGATTAAACCGCTCCACCAGGCCATCGGTCTGGGGGTGGAGCGGGGTGGTGCGGGTCTTTTGGATGCCAAGGCGCTCACACATGGCAGCAAACACCTTGGACTCAAAGTTTCGCCCTTGGTCGCTGTGAAGGGTCGCCGGTGTTCCAAACCGGCTGAACATCCCCTCCACCAGCGTGTCGGCCACTGTCACCGCCTCCTGATCTGGAATCGCATATGCCTTGGGCCACTTGGTGAAGTAATCCATGGCCGCGAGGACATAGCGATTTCCTTTCTCTGAGCAGGGAAATGGGCCCATCACATCCACAGCCACTCTCTCCATCGGTGCGCCTGCTGGTTGTTGCTGCAGCTGAGCACGAGACTGGTCCGGGGGGCCTTTGTGGGACGAGCAGGAGTCACAGCAGCGGCAGAAGTCTTCCACATCTCGGCGTTGCTGGCCCCAGTAGAAGCCCTGGCGTGCACGCCGCAGGGTCTTGGAGATGCTGAAATGACCGGAGCCAGTGCCGCCATGACAGGCCTCCAGCACAGCTGACCTCAAAGAACTGGGCACCACGATCTGCCACATTACCTCCCCTGTAGCAGGCGCCTTCCAGGCCCGTTGCAGCACGCCCTCGCTCAGCCGCAGAGCATCAAACTTGGCCCACAGACCTTTGGTGAAGATGGAGAGCCCAGTGATCTCATCTGCATGGGGCCGCTGCTCCCTCTCCAACCACTGCAGGACCGGTAGCAGGTCGCCGTCTCGTTCCTGCTCCACTCTCCACGCTGCCAGATCCACGACCTGCAGCATCCTGCAAGAGAGCTGTGCAGCATTATCTGTGTCTGTGAGCTCCCTCTCCCTCTCCTCCCGCTTGTCACAGTAGCGGCAGCCGGTGGCAGCACATGGGCGGCGAGACAGCGCATCTGCGTTGCCATGGCATGAACCTGCTCTGTGCACCACAGTGAAATTGAAGGCCTGGAGCTCCTCAAGCCACCGAGCCACCTGCCCCTCTGGCTCCCTAAAAGTCATCAGCCACTGAAGGGCCGCGTGGTCAGTCCTAATGACAAACGGCGTGCCACACAGATAGTACTTGAAGTGCTTTATCGCCGTCACCACTGCCAGGAGCTCGCGTCTTGTCACGCAGTAGCGCCGTTCAGACTTATTCAGGACCCGGCTGAAGTATGCCACCACCCTCTCCCCGCCAGGCCCAACCTGCGACAGCACAGCCCCCAGCCCCACATTACTGGCGTCTGTGTCCAGAACAAAAGGTAAGGCAGGGTCCGGTGGTGCGAGGACTGGCGACTCCACCAGTGACCCGCGAAGAGCGTTGAACGCCTCCTGACAGTCCTGGGTCCAGCTGAAGTCACAGTCCTTCTGCAGCAGGCGGAACTGCGGCGCAGCTATGCAGGAGAACCCCCTCACAAATCTCCTGCAATAGGAGGCCAACCCGAGGAAGCTTTTGAGTTGGGTCTGATCTGCTGGGGCGGGCCAGTTCTTAATGGAGTGGACTTTCTCCTCCAGAGTGCTAATGCCCTCACCACCCAGCTTGTGGCCCAGGAACTCCACCTCCCTCCTCATGAAGTGACATTTGTCTGGGTGTAGCTTGAGGCCTGCTGCAGCCACTCTCCCCAGCACCTGCTTCAGGGACTGCAGAGCAGCATCAAATGAGGCCCCGTGCACCAAGAGGTCATCCAGGTAGACCAGGCACTGTTGCCGTGGGACCCCAGACAGCACAGAGTCCATAAGACGCTCAAATGTGGCCGGAGCATTACACAGACCAAAGCTCAGGACCCGGAACTGCCACAGCCCTCTGGTGGTGTAAAATGCTGTCTTGGGCCTGGACTCTGGGGACAGCGGGACCTGCCAGTATCCACTTCGCAGGTCCAGGGAGGAGAACCAGGAGGACCCCGCCACCAAGTCAAGAGACTCATCGATTCTGGGGAGGGGGTAAGAGTCCTTTATAGTGACTTTATTCAGTGGCCTATAGTCCACACAGAAGCGCATCTTTGAACTATTCTTCTTAGGCACCATCACCACAGCAGAGGCCCACGGGCTGTCAGATGGCTCTATGATGCCTGCCTGCAACATTCCATCCAGCTCTCTGTCCGCAGCCTCCTGATAAGCCAGAGGGAGGCGGCGGGGCCGTACTTTAATAGGGTGAGCATCGCCGGTGTCGATGGCATGCTCAACCAGGTGTGTCAGACCCACCTCACTCTCTTTATGGGCAAAAATATCTTTGTACTCCAGCAGCACCTGCCAGAGACTCTCCTGCTGCTGATGGGTCAGCCCCTCACAGTTTCTGGACCAGATGTCCTTCAGTGCAGACATCCTCTCGTCCTCTTCCGCTGTTGGTGCTGCAGGAATCTCTGAGGATTTAACAGCTATCGTGGTGGCTGCTGAGTGTGATACGGCAGGGGTTAACTGAATCTGTTCTCCGCTGGGGAGTATCAGCAGGTCTTTACCCATGTCCAGGACACCGCATATGGTACGCAAAAAATCCCTCCCGAGGATGCAGGAGTCCTGTACATCAGCCACCCAAGCAGCATGGGACACAGTGAGCTTTCCCACCTTGAACTGGAACACTCCCCGACCTCTTATGGGGGCCAGCTGACCGGTCACTGTCCTCAGCTGCACCTCAGTTAGCTCCACTGCAGCCCCAGCAGGAATGATGTCGGGCCGCACCACTGTAGCGTTGGACCCCGTGTCCAGAAGCGCTGTGCAGGGCACCCCGCAGACTGTCGCTGGAATGTGGCAGAAGTCACCAACCTGGGTCCAGCCCACAGCGATGACCGGGCCCGGTGCAGTTGGTGATGGTGTGGGGGTGTTCGTCTCATCAGCCCGTGCATTCCCACCTACACGGGCCTCTGGCCGTTTCCCTGCACTGCTGCAATCCTGGGGCACTGCCTGATGAGGTGTCCTGCCTGCCCACATCCCCAGCAGCTCTGTGGTTGACGCCGTGGACCCGCCCGATGAGCAGGTGACTGGATGGCAGCCGTCTGAATCACACTGCGTGGCCCCACTGAGCTCTGCTGCTGCTCGATGGGAGCTGACATCGCCCTCACCACCGGCACATCTTCAGCCCCGCCGGTGGCTCCGCTCAGCATTTCTCTCTCCAATGCTAGCTCCAGAGCTGAGCTCAGAGTGGTCGGATGGGCCAGCTGGACCTGCACACGGAGCTCTTTAGGACTGAGGGCCTGCAGAAACTGGTCCCGAGCAAGCTCCGTTTGCACTGCAAGCGGCATGTTGTCATAAGCACGCCTGCAGAGACACTCGATGTCATGAGCCAGGATGCGGAGGGACTCCCCAGGCCGCCTGCGTCTGTTGTGGAACTCAGAGCGCAGCAGCACAGACTGGTTGTACTGGCCAAAGCGCCGCTGAAGTGCCCCGGCCAGCGCGTCATAGTCTCTCCTCTCGTCTCTGTTCAGCAGCAGCAAACACTCCGCTGCATCCTCACACAGACACAGAGCTAGCTGCAGCGCTTTATGCTGCTCTGACCAGCCAGCAGCCACAGACAGCAGCTCAAACTGAGCAATAAACACTTCCCAAGATGTCTTCCCATTGAATTTGGGTGTTTTAATGTTTGCTGGAGCTTGGGCGCCGCCACGCTCATTCACGCTGCGTGCTGCCGTGTCACGTGACGTAGGCTCTGCCTCTCTGCCCTCATGGCGCCGGGCATGCTTCTGCCTAGCAAGGCCGGGAGGGAATCCTGCCTCCGCACACAGCTGCAGTGTCGTCTCCCTCACTTTCTGTGCGGGTGAGAGCGCGCAGACGTCCATCTCCTCTCCCTCCTCCTTAAACTTCGCCGTGAACATGCCGTGCGTGTCGTCGGCGGCGGATAGCAGCGGCTAACAGCGGCTAACGGCGCTAAAAGCGGCTAACGAGACTCCGACGTCAGTTCGTTGTTACACCAGTGTAACGTCGGTGCAAACCATGAATCAGGAGAGGAGGATTCTTTACCGGGATTTATTCCAGCACTAACAGAACAGTTAACCGGGTCACTGTTACGGCCGAAACCCACGCCAACTCTAACTCACGTCTGGAACCTTCTGCTGCAGCGCGCTACTCTCCGCTCTCGGCTCTCTCTCACTTCCCACTCTGCACGCGCACATAACACGTAATTTAAAGGAACAGTACAACACAAACTCTATAATGATAATTCCCAAAGGATCATTACAGTAATGCAATTTCTTTTTCCAGCAAGTAACTAGTAATAAGTAATATATTACTGATCTTAAGTAACTTGCCCAACACTGCTGGTGAGGGAGTCTAAGGTGCTTTCACACTGCCGCTCTTTGCTCCCTTTTAAACTGACCAGAGTTCCTTTCCTCGGATAATCCGCTCCGTTTGGGCCAGTGGGAACGCGCATCCGGACTCTGGAGAGGATCAAAAAAGTCCGCCTGAAAAGGAGGGTCTCGGTTCCTTTCGGTGGAGCAAAGGCAGGATCAGCTGTACGTAGTGATGCTACACGGTACATCTCCAGTAGAGGAAGTACAGCGCGCACCCCAAGTTGCTCTGCAGGGGAAGCTCAGTTACCAGAAAAACTAAAAGTGGTGAAATATGTACCGCTGTGTGTAGATTTCATGAACTAAATATGCGTTATAATTCTTTAATATTTTTTTCAGAACCAGCTACGTATCACCGGTAACTGATACGACTTCTCCCTGCAGCTCCACTGTGCTTTAACACAGTCCAGCGCAGAGCGGAGAATCAGCTGTTCAGCAGCACGATAGTTTCTCATTCCGTTGTTCTGTATTTCAGACTGGAATTAGTAAAATGACCTGTAAACAAGTTGAAACTGTCAGAACAAGCTTCTTCTAGCAGAGCCTGACAAAAAAACATGTTACTGTAGATTTCAGACTGAAAGAAGAAAAATGACCTCGAAACAAGTTGAAACTGTCAGAACAAGCTTCTTCCGGCAGATGCTGACAAAAGGACTTGTTACTGCAGTTTTCATACAGAAATCATCCAAATGATCTGCAAACAAGTTGAAACTGTCATAACAAGCTTCTTCTGGCAGAGCCTTACAAAAGGACATGTTACTGCAGTGTTCAGACTGAAATTAGTTAAATGACCTGAAAACAAGTTGAAACTGTCAGAACAAGCTTCTTCTAGCAGAGCCTGACAAAAAAACATGTTACTGCAGATTTCAGACTGAAAGAAGAAAAATGACCTCAGAACACGTTGAAACTGTCAGAACAAGCTTCTTCCGGCAGATGCTGACAAAAGGACATGTTACTGCATTTTTCAGACTGAAAGAAGAAAAATGACCTCGAAACAAGTTGAAACTGTCAGAACAAGCTTCTTCCGGCAGATGCTGACAAAAGGACATGTTACTGCATTTTTCAGACTGAAAGAAGAAAAATGACCTCGAAACAAGTTGAAACTGTCAGAACAAGCTTCTTCTGGCAGATGCTGACAAAAGGACATGTTACTGCAGATTTCAGACTGAAAGAAGAAAAATGACCTCAAAACAAGTTGAAACTGTCAGAACAAGCTTCTTCCGGCAGATGCTGACAAAAGGACATGTTACTGCAGTGTTCAGACTGAAATTAGTAAAATGACCTGAAAACAAGTTGAAACTGTCAGAACAAGCTTTTTCTGGCAGAGCCTGACAAAAGGACTTGTTACTGCAGTTTTCATACAGAAATCATCCAAATGACCTCAAAACAAGTTGAAACTGTCAGAACAAGCTTCTTCCGGCAGATGCTGGCAAAAGGACATGTTACTGCAGATTTCAGACTGAAAGAAGAAAAATGACCTCGAAACAAGTTGAAACTGTCAGAACAAGCTTCTTCTGGCAGAGCCTGACAAAAGGACTTGTTACTGCAGTTTTCTTACAGAAATCATCCAAATGACCTCAAAACAAGTTGAAACTGTCAGAACAAGCTTCTTCTGGCAGATGCTGACAAAAGGACACGTTACTGCAGATTTCAGACTGAAAGAAGAAAAATGACCTCAAAACAAGTTGAAACTGTCAGAACAAGCTTCTGCTGGCAGAGCCTTACAAAAAACATGTTCCTGCAGATTTCAGACTGAAAGAAGAAAAATTACCTCAAAACAAGTTGAAACTGTCAGAACAAGCTTCTTCCGGCAGAGGCTGACAAAAGGACATGTTACTGCATTTTTCAGACTGAAAGAAGAAAAATGACCTGAAAACAAGTTGAAACTGGCAGAACAACCTTCTCCTCTTGCAGAAGGGCTGCCTATACCTGTAAAGTGAGACAGCTGTCTGTTCTGATCTGGTGCAATATAACTTAAAATTAATTAAATTATTTATTTATTTATTTATTTAATTATTTATTTATTTATTTTTAAATTTATTTATTTATTTGTTTTTAAATTTATTTATTTTTTATTATTATTATTATTTTTATTATTTTTATGACTGAAGAGTTTTCCAGACGGACAGGAAACGCTGTCTGGCCGGATGTGCGAGATCGAGGGCGAGAGACCTTCCGTGTGATTTTTGGAAATTATACACAGTGTTGGGAAACTAACTAGTAACTTAAATAATATTACTTTTTACCAGTAACGAGTAGTGTAACAAATTACTTTTTCATTTTTACTTTGTCACATTTACTTTTATTTCAAAAGTAAAATATTAATTTTTTCACTCCGGCCTGATACGGAAACGATTCGTCCTCGTCTGTTTTTAAGGTCGGTGGCGTAAACTCGATCCATTCCGTTTGTTGTTGTTTTGCTGCCCGCTCGCACCACGGAGGCGGACTGTCTCTCCGTTAAAATCAAAATCTTCTGGCAGAGTCTTCCTCTGTCAGAAGATGTTACTGCAGTGTTCAGTAACATCAGTAAAATGACCTCAAAACAAGTTGAAACTGTCAGAACAAGCTTTTTCTGGCAGAGCCTTACAAAAGGACATGTTACTGCAGTAATGAGTAATTTCGTTGTCAGATTAAGATTCCGGTTTGGATCATAAAGCCATTCATCTTGATGCTTGTCAGCGTCCGTTATGTGTATTCAGTGTCACGCTGGGAATTCCTTGACTAATTTTCGTGCACTAATGTTACACAGTTTGATTTCAGCCACTCTGGTCGGTTGTTCATGGTGATAAAAGATGTAACCTGACCGGGAATCAGTTGATTCCCAGGCCGTGGCGGTGAGGGCCCCAAAGTCTGACCACTGACTACCAGGGTTTTGGTAAAAATATTTATTGTCATGAATTAATTGTTTTCTTTCAGAAAAAAAGGACAGTGCAAAATGTACAATTCGGACTTTCCTAAATCAATGGTTGTGGACTATGAGAAGGGACGCGAAAAAACATCAAAGCATATAGACATCAAAGACAGAGCATATATGGGTCTCCAAAGGTCAATAAGATCAAAGCAGATGGACATCAAAGGGATGAGGCTATTAAGCAATGTGGTGTGGAAATTGACCGCAGGGGTGTCGAACCTGTGCATAGCCGTGTGCCTAGTGTCGAGACACAGCAGGTTTTCTGTACAACCTTTACTCTAGCATCTGATCTCACTAACTTGAGTTTCTTCTAAAATCACTTGCTCGAGACTGGCAGGAAGAAAAATCTGACACAGGTTTGATACCCCTCCATAGCATTCGATTGCTCTTTGGACATCACACCCAGCAAAATAATAAGGCTAGGTCTAATTTCTAGGTGCAGCCGGGGCGTTGAGGGGGTTCGGTTTGGTGACCTCAGGATTGGGTCACTGCTTTTTGCAAACGATGTGATCCTGTTGGCTTCATCAGGCCGTGCCCCCCAGCTCTCACTGGATCGGTTCATCAGCCGCATGTGAAGCGGCCGGGGTGAGAATCGGCACCTCTAATTCCGAGGCCAGGTCGGGGAGGAGATCCTGCCCCAAGTGGAGAAGTTCAAGTACATCGGGTCTTGTTCACGAGTGAGGGAAGGATGGAGCGGGAGATCGACTAGCGGATCGATGCAGTGTCTGCAGTGATGCGGACCCTGCATTGATCCATCATGGTGAAGAGAGAGCTGAGCCGAAAGGCGAAGCTCTCGATTTACCGGTCGATCTTCGTTCCTACCCTCACCTATGGTCACGAGCTTTGGGTAGTGACCGAAAGAACAAGATCGCGGGTACAAGCGGCTGAAATGAGCTTCCTCCGTAGGGTGGCTGGGCTCTCCCTTAGAGATGGGGTGAGAAGTTCAGTCATCCGGGAGGAGCTCGGAGTAGAGCCGCTGCTCCTCCGCGTTGAGAGGAGCCAGATGAGGTGGCTCGAGCATCTATTCAAGATGCCTCCTGGACGCCTCCCTGGTGAGGTGTTCAGGGCACGTCCCACCGGTAGGAGACCACGGGGAAGCCCCAGGACACGCTGGAGAGACTATGTCTCTTGGCTGGCCTGGGAACGCCTCGTGATCCCCCCGCAAGAGCTCGAAGAAGTGGCCGGGGAGAGGGAAGTCTGGGCTGCCTATACCTGTAAAGTGAGACAACTGTCTGTTCTGATCTGGTGCAATATAACTTAAAATTAATTTAATTAGGTTCCGAGAACGAAGGTTCAAGGAACCTATCGTTTTTTGAGAAATTATTATTATTATTATTATTATTATTATTTTCAAATGGCTTTTTGAGGCACTTCCCGGGCACCTAGAGGTGTCGAAACCATATAGGAGTGTCACATCTCGTGTCTAGTTTCTAAATCTGGAATTTGATTGGAATTGTATATGGATTGGGGGCTCCATAGCGCCACCTGAAGTCGGCTTTTCTCCGAAAAGGTGCTCGGATTGTCGCGAAATCCGAGTACGTCGTACCTCTGGGCGTACCGAGGCTAGTAAATATTTTTGAGATTTTATACGCAGACAGGAAGTCAGCCATCTTGGACGGCGTGCGAAAATTTGAAATGTACGAACGCGTTTTTGAGGACTTTAGGATCGATGAAAACCCACGAATATTTACGTGCGGGTTCGCAACGGTACTTACGAGGATTTGATTGTGTAATTTTAACGTTACGTCGCATATTGGCTCTTTGGCGCCCCCTTGATTGTTTTTCCCTTGTAGCGTAGCTTTGACCCCCTCAACATACGCGAAAACTCTTGAAAATCGGTCAGGAGATGGACATCTCCCAACTTGACCGGCTCGTAAAGCGATTGCTCTCGGCGTGTTTCGGGGGCTCCAGAGCGCCCCCTAACGCACGGGAGGCCGTAGTTTGAACGTAGTTTGTCCGATAGTCACGAAATTTGGGGGTAACGTCCAAATCGTCCTTCCAGACATATTTGTAATTGGCTTTCTGTAGCCCCGCCCACCCGGATGTCGGCCATATTGGATTATGTACGTTTTTTGGCATACTTTGACGAACTCCTCCCAGACGCTTTATCGGATTCGCGTCGAATTCCGGTGACGTGATCGGCAAGTACCCGCGACGTTAAATTGCGAAGGGATTTTTGATCGATCGAACGATGAGGTCACAGGCCACGTTTGAATGTGCCATTTTACCATTTTAGAGGTCTCGAACTTTGCGATACTCCTCCTAGAGGTTTCAAGATATCGATCTCAAAGTTGGGCGACGGCCTCTCGACTCATTGACGACGCTAAATTGCGAAGCTTTTGTGTTTTCGCCAATCGCTGTTGCCGTGGCGGCCTTGCGAACTTTGATGTTTTGGCGTGACGTGCGTGGCTGTCGGAGCTTCACTTTACACGGTCCGACCGTCTCCAAATTTCACACGCTGGATGAGAGTCCGGACCTGAACTCGAGTACATGCCATTGACGGTGATAGTCTCAGCGCCACCTACAGGAACAGGAGCATACATTGTCCGATCGGTCCCAAACTTGACACGCTTCATCAGGGTCACGTCTAGAGGACGTACGCGTGTTTCTGACATTTGTGGATTGCGAATAAGCGCGTACCCCAACGTACGCCGGGTTCGAGGAACCTCTCAAGGCTGCTCGCAGCTTTAATTAGGTTCCGAGAACGAAGGTTCAAGGAACCTATTGTTTTTTGAGAAATTATTATTATTATTATTATTTTCAAATGGCTTTTTGAGGCACTTCCCGGGCACCTAGAGGTGTCGAAACCATATAGGAGTGTCACATCTGGTGTCTAGTTTCTAAATCTGGAATTTGATTGGAATTGTATATGGATTGGGGGCTCCATAGCGCCACCTGAAGTCGGCTTTTCTCCGAAAAGGTGCTCGGATCGTCGCAAAATCCGAGTACGTCGTACCTCTGGGGGTCCCGAGGCTAGTAAATATTTTTGAGATTTTATACGCAGACAGGAAGTCAGCCATCTTGGACGGCGTGCGAAAATTTGAAATGTACGAATGCGTTTTTGAGGACTTTAGGATTGACGAAAACCCACGAACCTTTACGTGCGGGTTCGCAACGGTACTTACGAGGATTTGATTGTGTAATTTTAACGTTACGTCGCATATTGGCTCTTTGGCGCCCCCTTGATTGTTTTTCCCTTGTAGCGTAGCTTTGACCCCCTCAACATACGCGAAAACTCTTGAAAATCGGTCGGGAGACGGACATCTCCCAACTTGACCGGCTCGTAAAGCGATTGCTCTCGGCGTGTTTCGGGGGCTCCAGAGCGCCCCCTAACGCACGGAAGGCCGTAGTTTGAACGTAGTTTGTCCGATAGTCACGAAATTTGGGGGTAACGTCCAAATCGTCCTTCCAGACATATTTGTAATTGGCTTTCTGTAGCCCCGCCCACCCGGATGTCGGCCATATTGGATTATGTACGTTTTTTGGCATACTTTGACGAACTCCTCCCAGACGCTTTATCGGATTCGCGTCGAATTCGGATGACGTGATCGCCAAGTACCCGCGACGTTAAATTGCGAAGGGATTTTTGATCGATCGAACGATGAGGTCACAGGCCACGTTTGAATGTGCCATTTTACCATTTTATAGGTCTCGAACTTTGCGATACTCCTCCCAGAGGTTTCGAGATATCGATCTCAAAGTCGGGCGACGGCCTCTCGACTCATTGACGACGCTAAATTGCGAAGCTTTTGCGTTTTCGCCAATCGCTGTTGCCGTGGCGGCCCTGCAAACTTTGACGTTTTGGCACGACGTGCATGGCGGTCGGAGCTTCACTTTATTTACACGGTCCGACCGTCTCCAAATTTCACACGCTGGATGAGAGTCCAGACCTGAACTCGAGTACATGCCATTGACGGTGATGGTCTCAGCGCCACCTACAGGAACAGGAGCATACATTGTCCAATCGGTCCCAAACTTGACACGCGTCATCAGGGTCACGTCTAGAGGACGTACGCGTGTTTCTGACATTTGTGGATTGCAAATAAGTACCCCAATGTACGCCGGGTTCGAGGAACCTCTCAAGGCTGCTCGCAGCTTTAATTATTATTATTTTCAAATGGCTTTTTGAGGCACTTCCCGGGCACCTAGAGGTGTCGAAACCATATAGGAGTGTCACATCTGGTGTCTAGTTTCTAAATCTGGAATTTGATTGGAATTGTATATGGATTGGGGGCTCCATAGCGCCACCTGAAGTCGGCTTTTCTCCGAAAAGGTGCTCGGATCGTCGCGAAATCCGAGTACGTCGTACCTCTGGGCGTACCGAGGCTAGTAAATATTTTTGAGATTTTATACGCAGACAGGAAGTCAGCCATCTTGGACGGCGTGCGAAAATTTGAAATGTACGAACGCGTTTTTGAGGACTTTAGGATCGACGAAAACCCACGAAACTTTACGTGCGGGTTCGCAACGGTACTTACGAGGATTTGATTGTGTAATTTTAACGTTACGTCGCATATTGGCTCTTTGGCGCCCCCTTGATTGTTTTTCCCTTGTAGCGTAGCTTTGACCCCCTCAACATACGCGAAAACTCTTGAAAATCGGTCAGGAGACGGACATCTCCCAACTTGACCGGCTCGTAAAGCGATTGCTCTCGGCGTGTTTCGGGGGCTCCAGAGCGCCCCCTAACGCACGGGAGGCCGTAGTTTGAACGTAGTTTGTCCGATAGTCACGAAATTTGGGGGTAACGTCCAAATCGTCCTTCCAGACATATTTGTAATTGGCTTTCTGTAGCCCCGCCCACCCGGATGTCGGCCATATTGGATTATGTACGTTTTTTGGCATACTTTGACGAACTCCTCCCAGACGCTTTATCGGATTCGCGTCGAATTCGGATGACGTGATCGCCAAGTACCCGCGACGTTAAATTGCGAAGGGATTTTTGATCGATCGAACGATGAGGTCACAGGCCACGTTTGAATGTGCCATTTTACCATTTTAGAGGTCTCGAACTTTGCGATACTCCTCCTAGAGGTTTCAAGATATCGATCTCAAAGTTGGGCGACGGCCTCTCGACTCATTGACGACGCTAAATTGCGAAGCTTTTGTGTTTTCGCCAATCGCTGTTGCCGTGGCGGCCTTGCGAACTTTGATGTTTTGGCGTGACGTGCGTGGCTGTTGGAGCCTCACTTTACACGGTCCAACCGTCTCCAAATTTCACACGCTGGATGAGAGTCCAGACCTGAACTCGAGTACATGCCATTGACGGTGATAGTCTCAGTGCCACCTACAGGAACAGGAGCATACATTGTCCGATCGGTCCCAAACTTGACACGCTTCATCAGGGTCACGTCTAGAGGACGTACGCGTGTTTCTGACATTTGTGGATTGCAAATAAGTACCCCAATGTACGCCGGGTTCGAGGAACCTCTCAAGGCTGCTCGCAGCTTTAATTATTATTATTTTTTATTTTTTTTTATTGTAATTATTATTATTAGGTTCAGAGAACGAAGGTTCAAGGAACCTATTGTTTTTGCAGAAATTATTATTATTATTTGCGAATGCCTTTTTGAGGCACTTCCCGGGCACCTAGAGGTGTCAAAACTATATAGGAGTGTCACATCTGGTGTCTAGTTTCTAAATCTGGAATTTGATATCGCCTTCGGGCTCCATAGCGCCACCTAAGGGTGGTTTTTCTCCAGAAAGGTATTCGGATCGTCACGAAATCCGAATATGTCGTACCTCTGGTGGTCTCGAGCCTAGAAAATATTTTTGAAAATTCTGACGCAAACAGGAAGTCAGCCATCTTGGACGGCGTGCAAAGATTTGAAATGTACGAACACGTTTTTGAGGACTTTACCATCAACGAAAACCCACAAAACTTTACGCGCAGGTTCGCAACAGTACTTCCGAGAATTTGATTGTGTAATTTTAACTTTTGGTTGCATATTGGCTCTTTGGCGCCCCCTTGTTTTTTTTCCCTTGTAGCGTAGCTTTGACCCCCTCAACATACGCGAAAACTCTTGAAAATCGGTCAGGAGACGGACATCTCCCAACTTGACCGGCTCGTAAAGCGATTGCTCTCGGCGTGTTTCGGGGGCTCCAGAGCGCCCCCTAACGCACGGGAGGCCGTAGTTTGAACGTAGTTTGTCCGATAGTCACGAAATTTGGTGGGAACGTCCAAATCCTCATTCCAGACATATTTGTAATTGGCTTTCTTTAGCCCCGCCCACCCGGATGTCGGCCATATTGGATTATGTACGTTTTTTGGCATACTTTGACGAACTCCTCCCAGACGCTTTATCGGATTCGCGTCGAATTCGGATGACGTGATCGGCAAGTACCCGCGACGTTAAATTGCGAAGGGATTTTTGATCGATCGAACGATGAGGTCACAGGCCACGTTTGAATGTGCCATTTTCCCATTTTATAGGTCTCGAACTTTGCGATACTCCTCCCAGAGGTTTTGTGATATCAATCTCAAAGTTGGGCGACGGCCTCTCGACTCATTGACGACGCTAAATTGCAAAGCTTTTGCGTTTTCGCCAATCGCTGTTGCCGTGGCGGCCTTGCGAACTTTGATGTTTTGGCATGACGTGCGTGGCTGTCGGAGCTTCACTTTACACGGTCCGACCGTCTCCAAATTTCACTCGCTGGATGAGAGTCCGGACCTGAACTCGAGTACATGCCATTGACAGTGATAGTCTCAGCGCCACCTACAGGAACAGGAGCATACATTGTCCGATCGGTCACAAACTTGACACCCTTTGTCAGGGTCACGTCTAGAGGACGTACGCGTGTTTCTGACATTCGTGGATTGCGAATAAGCGTGTACCCCAACGTGCGCCAGGCCCCAACGTACGCCGGGTTCGAGGAACCTCTCAAGGCTGCTCGCAGCTTTAATTAGGTTCCGAGAACGAAGGTTCAAGGAACCTATTGTTTTTTGAGAAATTATTATTATTATTAGGTTCCGAGAACGAAGGTTCAAGGAACCTATTGTTTTTTGAGAAATTATTATTATTATTATTTTCAAATGGCGTTTTGAGGCACTTCCCGGGCACCTAGAGGTGTCGAAACCATATAGGAGTGTCACATCTGGTGTCTAGTTTCTAAATCTGGAATTTGATTGGAATTGTATATGGATTGGGGGCTCCATAGCGCCACCTGAAGTCGGCTTTTCTCCGAAAAGGTGCTCGGATCGTCGCGAAATCCGAGTACGTCGTACCTCTGGGGGTCCCGAGGCTAGTAAATATTTTTGAGATTTTATACGCAGACAGGAAGTCAGCCATCTTGGACGGCGTGCGAAAATTTGAAATGTACGAACGCGTTTTTGAGGACTTTAGGATCGACGAAAACCCACGAATATTTACGTGCGGGTTCGCAACGGTACTTACGAGGATTTGATTGTGTAATTTTAACGTTACGTCGCATATTGGCTCTTTGGCGCCCCCTTGATTGTTTTTCCCTTGTAGCGTAGCTTTGACCCCCTCAACATACGCGAAAACTCTTGAAAATCGGTCAGGAGATGGACATCTCCCAACTTGACCGGCTCGTAAAGCGATTGCTCTCGGCGTGTTTCGGGGGCTCCAGAGCGCCCCCTAACGCACGGGAGGCCGTAGTTTGAACGTAGTTTGTCCGATAGTCACGAAATTTGGGGGTAACGTCCAAATCGTCCTTCCAGACATATTTGTAATTGGCTTTCTGTAGCCCCGCCCACCCGGATGTCGGCCATATTGGATTATGTACGTTTTTTGGCATACTTTGACAAACTCCTCCCAGACGCTTTATCGGATTCGCGTCGAATTCGGGTGACGTGATCGGCAAGTACCCGCGACGTTAAATTGCGAAGGGATTTTTGATCGATCGAACGATGAGGTCACAGGCCACGTTTGAATGTGCCATTTTACCATTTTAGAGGTCTCGAACTTTGCGATACTCCTCCTAGAGGTTTCAAGATATCGATCTCAAAGTTGGGCGACGGCCTCTCGACTCATTGACGACGCTAAATTGCAAAGCTTTTGCGTTTTCGCCAATCGCTGTTGCCGTGGCGGCCTTGCGAACTTTGATGTTTTGGCATGACGTGCGTGGCTGTCGGAGCTTCACTTTACACGGTCCGACCGTCTCCAAATTTCACTCGCTGGATGAGAGTCCGGACCTGAACTCGAGTACATGCCATTGACAGTGATAGTCTCAGCGCCACCTACAGGAACAGGAGCATACATTGTCCGATCGGTCACAAACTTGACACCCTTTGTCAGGGTCACGTCTAGAGGACGTACGCGTGTTTCTGACATTCGTGGATTGCGAATAAGCGTGTACCCCAACGTGCGCCAGGCCCCAACGTACGCCGGGTTCGAGGAACCTCTCAAGGCTGCTCGCAGCTTTAATTAGGTTCCGAGAACGAAGGTTCAAGGAACCTATTGTTTTTTGAGAAATTATTATTATTATTAGGTTCCGAGAACGAAGGTTCAAGGAACCTATTGTTTTTTGAGAAATTATTATTATTATTATTTTCAAATGGCGTTTTGAGGCACTTCCCGGGCACCTAGAGGTGTCGAAACCATATAGGAGTGTCACATCTGGTGTCTAGTTTCTAAATCTGGAATTTGATTGGAATTGTATATGGATTGGGGGCTCCATAGCGCCACCTGAAGTCGGCTTTTCTCCGAAAAGGTGCTCGGATCGTCGCGAAATCCGAGTACGTCGTACCTCTGGGGGTCCCGAGGCTAGTAAATATTTTTGAGATTTTATACGCAGACAGGAAGTCAGCCATCTTGGACGGCGTGCGAAAATTTGAAATGTACGAACGCGTTTTTGAGGACTTTAGGATCGACGAAAACCCACGAATATTTACGTGCGGGTTCGCAACGGTACTTACGAGGATTTGATTGTGTAATTTTAACGTTACGTCGCATATTGGCTCTTTGGCGCCCCCTTGATTGTTTTTCCCTTGTAGCGTAGCTTTGACCCCCTCAACATACGCGAAAACTCTTGAAAATCGGTCAGGAGATGGACATCTCCCAACTTGACCGGCTCGTAAAGCGATTGCTCTCGGCGTGTTTCGGGGGCTCCAGAGCGCCCCCTAACGCACGGGAGGCCGTAGTTTGAACGTAGTTTGTCCGATAGTCACGAAATTTGGGGGTAACGTCCAAATCGTCCTTCCAGACATATTTGTAATTGGCTTTCTGTAGCCCCGCCCACCCGGATGTCGGCCATATTGGATTATGTACGTTTTTTGGCATACTTTGACGAACTCCTCCCAGACGCTTTATCGGATTCGCGTCGAATTCGGGTGACGTGATCGGCAAGTACCCGCGACGTTAAATTGCGAAGGGATTTTTGATCGATCGAACGATGAGGTCACAGGCCACGTTTGAATGTGCCATTTTACCATTTTAGAGGTCTCGAACTTTGCGATACTCCTCCTAGAGGTTTCAAGATATCGATCTCAAAGTTGGGCGACGGCCTCTCAACTCATTGACGACGCTAAATTGCGAAGCTTTTGTGTTTTCGCCAATCGCTGTTGCCGTGGCGGCCTTGCGAACTTTGATGTTTTGGCGTGACGTGCGTGGCTGTCGGAGCTTCACTTTACACGGTCCGACCGTCTCCAAATTTCACACGCTGGATGAGAGTCCAGACCTGAACTCGAGTACATGCCATTGACGGTGATAGTCTCAGCGCCACCTACAGGAACAGGAGCATACATTGTCCGATCGGTCCCAAACTTGACACGCTTCATCAGGGTCACGTCTAGAGGACGTACGCGTGTTTCTGACATTTGTGGATTGCGAATAAGCGCGTACCCCAACGTACGCCGGGTTCGAGGAACCTCTCAAGGCTTCTCGCAGCTTTAATTATTATTATTTTCAAATGGCTTTTTGAGGCACTTCCCGGGCACCTAGAGGTGTCGAAACCATATAGGAGTGTCACATCTGGTGTCTAGTTTCTAAATCTGGAATTTGATTGGAATTGTATATGGATTGGGGGCTCCATAGCGCCACCTGAAGTCGGCTTTTCTCCGAAAAGGTGCTCGGATCGTCGCGAAATCCGAGTACGTCGTACCTCTGGGCGTACCGAGGCTAGTAAATATTTTTGAGATTTTAAACGCAGACAGGAAGTCAGCCATCTTGGACGGCGTGCGAAAATTTGAAATGTACGAACGCGTTTTTGAGGACTTTAGGATCGACGAAAACCCACGAAACTTTACGTGCGGGTTCGCAACGGTACTTACGAGGATTTGATTGTGTAATTTTAACGTAAGTCGCATATTGGCTCTTTGGCGCCCCCTTGATTGTTTTTCCCTTGTAGCGTAGCTTTGACCCCCTCAACATACGCGAAAACTCTTGAAAATCGGTCAGGAGACGGACATCTCCCAACTTGACCGGCTCGTAAAGCGATTGCTCTCGGCGTGTTTCGGGGGCTCCAGAGCGCCCCCTAACGCACGGGAGGCCGTAGTTTGAACGTAGTTTGTCCGATAGTCACGAAATTTGGGGGTAACGTCCAAATCGTCCTTCCAGACATATTTGTAATTGGCTTTCTGTAGCCCCGCCCACCCGGATGTCGGCCATATTGGATTATGTACGTTTTTTGGCATACTTTGACGAACTCCTCCCAGACGCTTTATCGGATTTGCGTCGAATTCGGTTGACGTGATCGCCAAGTACCCGCGACGTTAAATTGCGAAGGGATTTTTGATCGATCGAACGATGAGGTCACAGGCCACGTTTGAATGTGCCATTTTACCATTTTAGAGGTCTCGAACTTTGCGATACTCCTCCTAGAGGTTTCAAGATATCGATCTCAAAGTTGGGCGACGGCCTCTCGACTCATTGACAACGCTAAATTGCGAAGCTTTTGTGTTTTCGCCAATCGCTGTTGCCGTGGCGGCCTTGCGAACTTTGATGTTTTGGCGTGACGTGCGTGGCTGTTGGAGCCTCACTTTACACGGTCCAACCGTCTCCAAATTTCACACGCTGGATGAGAGTCCAGACCTGAACTCGAGTACATGCCATTGACGGTGATAGTCTCAGTGCCACCTACAGGAACAGGAGCATACATTGTCCGATCGGTCCCAAACTTGACACGCTTCATCAGGGTCACGTCTAGAGGACGTACGCGTGTTTCTGACATTTGTGGATTGCGAATAAGCGCGTGCCCCAATGTACGCCGGGTTCGAGGAACCTCTCAAGGCTGCTCGCAGCTTTAATTATTATTATTTTTTATTTTTTTTTATTGTAATTATTATTATTAGGTTCAGAGAACGAAGGTTCAAGGAACCTATTGTTTTTGCAGAAATTATTATTATTATTTGCGAATGCCTTTTTGAGGCACTTCCCGGGCACCTAGAGGTGTCAAAACTATATAGGAGTGTCACATCTGGTGTCTAGTTTCTAAATCTGGAATTTGATATCGCCTTCGGGCTCCATAGCGCCACCTAAGGGTGGGTTTTCTCCAGAAAGGTATTCGGATCGTCACGAAATCCGAATATGTCGTACCTCTGGTGGTCTCGAGCCTAGAAAATATTTTTGAAAATTCTGACGCAAACAGGAAGTCAGCCATCTTGGACGGCGTGCAAAGATTTGAAATGTACGAACACGTTTTTGAGGACTTTACCATCAACGAAAACCCACAAAACTTTACGCGCAGGTTCGCAACAGTACTTCCGAGAATTTGATTGTGTAATTTTAACTTTTGGTTGCATATTGGCTCTTTGGCGCCCCCTTGTTTTTTTTCCCTTGTAGCGTAGCTTTGACCCCCTCAACATACGCGAAAACTCTTGAAAATCGGTCAGGAGACGGACATCTCCCAACTTGACCGGCTCGTAAAGCGATTGCTCTCGGCGTGTTTCGGGGGCTCCAGAGCGCCCCCTAACGCACGGGAGGCCGTAGTTTGAACGTAGTTTGTCCGATAGTCACGAAATTTGGTGGGAACGTCCAAATCCTCATTCCAGACATATTTGTAATTGGCTTTCTTTAGCCCCGCCCACCCGGATGTCGGCCATATTGGATTATGTACGTTTTTTGGCATACTTTGACGAACTCCTCCCAGACGCTTTATCGGATTCGCGTCGAATTCGGATGACGTGATCGCCAAGTACCCGCGACGTTAAATTGCGAAGGGATTTTTGATCGATCGAACGATGAGGTCACAGGCCACGTTTGAATGTGCCATTTTCCCATTTTATAGGTCTCGAACTTTGCGATACTCCTCCCAGAGGTTTTGTGATATCAATCTCAAAGTTGGGCGACGGCCTCTCGACTCATTGACGACGCTAAATTGCAAAGCTTTTGCGTTTTCGCCAATCGCTGTTGCCGTGGCGGCCTTGCGAACTTTGATGTTTTGGCATGACGTGCGTGGCTGTCGGAGCTTCACTTTACACGGTCCGACCGTCTCCAAATTTCACTCGCTGGATGAGAGTCCGGACCTGAACTCGAGTACATGCCATTGACAGTGATAGTCTCAGCGCCACCTACAGGAACAGGAGCATACATTGTCCGATCGGTCACAAACTTGACACCCTTTGTCAGGGTCACGTCTAGAGGACGTACGCGTGTTTCTGACATTCGTGGATTGCGAATAAGCGTGTACCCCAACGTGCGCCAGGCCCCAATGTACGCCGGGTTTGAGGAACCTCTCAAGGCTGCTCGCAGCTTTAATTAGGTTCCGAGAACGAAGGTTCAAGGAACCTATTGTTTTTTGAGAAATTATTATTATTATTAGGTTCCGAGAACGAAGGTTCAAGGAACCTATTGTTTTTTGAGAAATTATTATTATTATTATTTTCAAATGGCGTTTTGAGGCACTTCCCGGGCACCTAGAGGTGTCGAAACCATATAGGAGTGTCACATCTGGTGTCTAGTTTCTAAATCTGGAATTTGATTGGAATTGTATATGGATTGGGGGCTCCATAGCGCCACCTGAAGTCGGCTTTTCTCCGAAAAGGTGCTCGGATCGTCGCGAAATCCGAGTACGTCGTACCTCTGGGGGTCCCGAGGCTAGTAAATATTTTTGAGATTTTATACGCAGACAGGAAGTCAGCCATCTTGGACGGCGTGCGAAAATTTGAAATGTACGAACGCGTTTTTGAGGACTTTAGGATCGACGAAAACCCACGAATATTTACGTGCGGGTTCGCAACGGTACTTACGAGGATTTGATTGTGTAATTTTAACGTTACGTCGCATATTGGCTCTTTGGCGCCCCCTTGATTGTTTTTCCCTTGTGGCGTAGCTTTGACCCCCTCAACATACGCGAAAACTCTTGAAAATCGGTCAGGAGATGGACATCTCCCAACTTGACCGGCTCGTAAAGCGATTGCTCTCGGCGTGTTTCGGGGGCTCCAGAGCGCCCCCTAACGCACGGGAGGCCGTAGTTTGAACGTAGTTTGTCCGATAGTCACGAAATTTGGGGGTAACGTCCAAATCGTCCTTCCAGACATATTTGTAATTGGCTTTCTGTAGCCCCGCCCACCCGGATGTTGGCCATATTGGATTATGTACGTTTTTTGGCATACTTTGACGAACTCCTCCCAGACGCTTTATCGGATTCGCGTCGAATTCGGGTGACGTGATCGGCAAGTACCCGCGACGTTAAATTGCGAAGGGATTTTTGATCGATCGAACGATGAGGTCACAGGCCACGTTTGAATGTGCCATTTTACCATTTTAGAGGTCTCGAACTTTGCGATACTCCTCCTAGAGGTTTCAAGATATCGATCTCAAAGTTGGGCGACGGCCTCTCGACTCATTGACGACGCTAAATTGCGAAGCTTTTGTGTTTTCGCCAATCGCTGTTGCCGTGGCGGCCTTGCGAACTTTGATGTTTTGGCGTGACGTGCGTGGCTGTCGGAGCTTCACTTTACACGGTCCGACCGTCTCCAAATTTCACACGCTGGATGAGAGTCCGGACCTGAACTCGAGTACATGCCATTGACGGTGATAGTCTCAGCGCCACCTACAGGAACAGGAGCATACATTGTCCGATCGGTCCCAAACTTGACACGCTTCATCAGGGTCACGTCTAGAGGACGTACGCGTGTTTCTGACATTTGTGGATTGCGAATAAGCGCGTACCCCAACGTACGCCGGGTTCGAGGAACCTCTCAAGGCTGCTCGCAGCTTTAATTATTATTATTTTCAAATGGCTTTTTGAGGCACTTCCCGGGCACCTAGAGGTGTCGAAACCATATAGGAGTGTCACATCTGGTGTCTAGTTTCTAAATCTGGAATTTGATTGGAATTGTATATGGATTGGGGGCTCCATAGCGCCACCTGAAGTCGGCTTTTCTCCGAAAAGGTGCTTGGATCGTCGCGAAATCCGAGTACGTCGTACCTCTGGGCGTACCGAGGCTAGTAAATATTTTTGAGATTTTATACGCAGACAGGAAGTCAGCCATCTTGGACGGCGTGCGAAAATTTGAAATGTACGAACGCGTTTTTGAGGACTTTAGGATCGACGAAAACCCACGAATATTTACGTGCGGGTTCGCAACGGTACTTACGAGGATTTGATTGTGTAATTTTAACGTTACGTCGCATATTGGCTCTTTGGCGCCCCCTTGATTGTTTTTCCCTTGTAGCGTAGCTTTGACCCCCTCAACATACGCGAAAACTCTTGAAAATCGGTCAGGAGATGGACATCTCCCAACTTGACCGGCTCGTAAAGCGATTGCTCTCGGCGTGTTTCGGGGGCTCCAGAGCGCCCCCTAACGCACGGGAGGCCGTAGTTTGAACGTAGTTTGTCCGATAGTCACGAAATTTGGGGGTAACGTCCAAATCGTCCTTCCAGACATATTTGTAATTGGCTTTCTGTAGCCCCGCCCACCCGGATGTCGGCCATATTGGATTATGTACGTTTTTTGGCATACTTTGACAAACTCCTCCCAGACGCTTTATCGGATTCGCGTCGAATTCGGGTGACGTGATCGGCAAGTACCCGCGACGTTAAATTGCGAAGGGATTTTTGATCGATCGAACGATGAGGTCACAGGCCACGTTTGAATGTGCCATTTTACCATTTTAGAGGTCTCGAACTTTGCGATACTCCTCCTAGAGGTTTCAAGATATCGATCTCAAAGTTGGGCGACGGCCTCTCGACTCATTGACGACGCTAAATTGCGAAGCTTTTGTGTTTTCGCCAATCGCTGTTGCCGTGGCGGCCTTGCGAACTTTGATGTTTTGGCGTGACGTGCGTGGCTGTCGGAGCTTCACTTTACACGGTCCGACCGTCTCCAAATTTCACATGCTGGATGAGAGTCCGGACCTGAACTCGAGTACATGCCATTGACGGTGATAGTCTCAGCGCCACCTACAGGAACAGGAGCATACATTGTCCGATCGGTCCCAAACTTGACACGCTTCATCAGGGTCACGTCTAGAGGACGTACGCGTGTTTCTGACATTTGTGGATTGCGAATAAGCGCGTACCCCAACGTACGCCGGGTTCGAGGAACCTCTCAAGGCTGCTCGCAGCTTTAATTATTATTATTTTCAAATGGCTTTTTGAGGCACTTCCCGGGCACCTAGAGGTGTCGAAACCATATAGGAGTGTCACATCTGGTGTCTAGTTTCTAAATCTGGAATTTGATTGGAATTGTATATGGATTGGGGGCTCCATAGCGCCACCTGAAGTCGGCTTTTCGCCGAAAAGGTGCTCGGATCGTCGCGAAATCCGAGTACGTCGTACCTCTGGGCGTACCGAGGCTAGTAAATATTTTTGAGATTTTATACGCAGACAGGAAGTCAGCCATCTTGGACGGCGTGCGAAAATTTGAAATGTACGAACGCGTTTTTGAGGACTTTAGGATCGACGAAAACCCACGAAACTTTACGTGCGGGTTCGCAACGGTACTTACGAGGATTTGATTGTGTAATTTTAACGTTACGTCGCATATTGGCTCTTTGGCGCCCCCTTGATTGTTTTTCCCTTGTAGCGTAGCTTTGACCCCCTCAACATACGCGAAAACTCTTGAAAATCGGTCAGGAGACGGACATCTCCCAACTTGACCGGCTCGTAAAGCGATTGCTCTCGGCGTGTTTCGGGGGCTCCAGAGCGCCCCCTAACGCACGGGAGGCCGTAGTTTGAACGTAGTTTGTCCGATAGTCACGAAATTTGGGGGTAACGTCCAAATCGTCCTTCCAGACATATTTGTAATTGGCTTTCTGTAGCCCCGCCCACCCGGATGTCGGCCATATTGGATTATGTACGTTTTTTGGCATACTTTGACGAACTCCTCCCAGACGCTTTATCGGATTCGCGTCGAATTCGGATGACGTGATCGCCAAGTACCCGCGACGTTAAATTGCGAAGGGATTTTTGATCGATCGAACGATGAGGTCACAGGCCACGTTTGAATGTGCCATTTTACCATTTTAGAGGTCTCGAACTTTGCGATACTCCTCCTAGAGGTTTCAAGATATCGATCTCAAAGTTGGGCGACGGCCTCTCGACTCATTGACGACGCTAAATTGCGAAGCTTTTGTGTTTTCGCCAATCGCTGTTGCCGTGGCGGCCTTGCGAACTTTGATGTTTTGGCGTGACGTGCGTGGCTGTTGGAGCCTCACTTTACACGGTCCAACCGTCTCCAAATTTCACACGCTGGATGAGAGTCCAGACCTGAACTCGAGTACATGCCATTGACGGTGATAGTCTCAGTGCCACCTACAGGAACAGGAGCATACATTGTCCGATCGGTCCCAAACTTGACACGCTTCATCAGGGTCACGTCTAGAGGACGTACGCGTGTTTCTGACATTTGTGGATTGCGAATAAGCGCGTGCCCCAATGTACGCCGGGTTCGAGGAACCTCTCAAGGCTGCTCGCAGCTTTAATTATTATTATTTTTTATTTTTTTTTATTGTAATTATTATTATTAGGTTCAGAGAACGAAGGTTCAAGGAACCTATTGTTTTTGCAGAAATTATTATTATTATTTGCGAATGCCTTTTTGAGGCACTTCCCGGGCACCTAGAGGTGTCAAAACTATATAGGAGTGTCACATCTGGTGTCTAGTTTCTAAATCTGGAATTTGATATCGCCTTCGGGCTCCATAGCGCCACCTAAGGGTGGTTTTTCTCCAGAAAGGTATTCGGATCGTCACGAAATCCGAATATGTCGTACCTCTGGTGGTCTCGAGCCTAGAAAATATTTTTGAAAATTCTGACGCAAACAGGAAGTCAGCCATCTTGGACGGCGTGCAAAGATTTGAAATGTACGAACACGTTTTTGAGGACTTTACCATCAACGAAAACCCACAAAACTTTACGCGCAGGTTCGCAACAGTACTTCCGAGAATTTGATTGTGTAATTTTAACTTTTGGTTGCATATTGGCTCTTTGGCGCCCCCTTGTTTTTTTTCCCTTGTAGCGTAGCTTTGACCCCCTCAACATACGCGAAAACTCTTGAAAATCGGTCAGGAGACGGACATCTCCCAACTTGACCGGCTCGTAAAGCGATTGCTCTCGGCGTGTTTCGGGGGCTCCAGAGCGCCCCCTAACGCACGGGAGGCCGTAGTTTGAACGTAGTTTGTCCGATAGTCACGAAATTTGGGGGTAACGTCCAAATCGTCCTTCCAGACATATTTGTAATTGGCTTTCTGTAGCCCCGCCCACCCGGATGTCGGCCATATTGGATTATGTACGTTTTTTGGCATACTTTGACGAACTCCTCCCAGACGCTTTATCGGATTCGCGTCGAATTCGGATGACGTGATCGCCAAGTACCCGCGACGTTAAATTGCGAAGGGATTTTTGATCGATCGAACGATGAGGTCACAGGCCACGTTTGAATGTGCCATTTTACCATTTTAGAGGTCTCGAACTTTGCGATACTCCTCCTAGAGGTTTCAAGATATCGATCTCAAAGTTGGGCGACGGCCTCTCGACTCATTGACGACGCTAAATTGCGAAGCTTTTGTGTTTTCGCCAATCGCTGTTGCCGTGGCGGCCTTGCGAACTTTGATGTTTTGGCGTGACGTGCGTGGCTGTTGGAGCCTCACTTTACACGGTCCAACCGTCTCCAAATTTCACACGCTGGATGAGAGTCCAGACCTGAACTCGAGTACATGCCATTGACGGTGATAGTCTCAGTGCCACCTACAGGAACAGGAGCATACATTGTCCGATCGGTCCCAAACTTGACACGCTTCATCAGGGTCACGTCTAGAGGACGTACGCGTGTTTCTGACATTTGTGGATTGCGAATAAGCGCGTGCCCCAATGTACGCCGGGTTCGAGGAACCTCTCAAGGCTGCTCGCAGCTTTAATTATTATTATTTTTTATTTTTTTTTATTGTAATTATTATTATTAGGTTCAGAGAACGAAGGTTCAAGGAACCTATTGTTTTTGCAGAAATTATTATTATTATTTGCGAATGCCTTTTTGAGGCACTTCCCGGGCACCTAGAGGTGTCAAAACTATATAGGAGTGTCACATCTGGTGTCTAGTTTCTAAATCTGGAATTTGATATCGCCTTCGGGCTCCATAGCGCCACCTAAGGGTGGTTTTTCTCCAGAAAGGTATTCGGATCGTCACGAAATCCGAATATGTCGTACCTCTGGTGGTCTCGAGCCTAGAAAATATTTTTGAAAATTCTGACGCAAACAGGAAGTCAGCCATCTTGGACGGCGTGCAAAGATTTGAAATGTACGAACACGTTTTTGAGGACTTTACCATCAACGAAAACCCACAAAACTTTACGCGCAGGTTCGCAACAGTACTTCCGAGAATTTGATTGTGTAATTTTAACTTTTGGTTGCATATTGGCTCTTTGGCGCCCCCTTGTTTTTTTTCCCTTGTAGCGTAGCTTTGACCCCCTCAACATACGCGAAAACTCTTGAAAATCGGTCAGGAGACGGACATCTCCCAACTTGACCGGCTCGTAAAGCGATTGCTCTCGGCGTGTTTCGGGGGCTCCAGAGCGCCCCCTAACGCACGGGAGGCCGTAGTTTGAACGTAGTTTGTCCGATAGTCACGAAATTTGGTGGGAACGTCCAAATCCTCATTCCAGACATATTTGTAATTGGCTTTCTTTAGCCCCGCCCACCCGGATGTCGGCCATATTGGATTATGTACGTTTTTTGGCATACTTTGACGAACTCCTCCCAGACGCTTTATCGGATTCGCGTCGAATTCGGGTGACGTGATCGCCAAGTACCCGCGACGTTAAATTGCGAAGGGATTTTTGATCGATCGAACGATGAGGTCACAGGCCACGTTTGAATGTGCCATTTTCCCATTTTATAGGTCTCGAACTTTGCGATACTCCTCCCAGAGGTTTTGTGATATCAATCTCAAAGTTGGGCGACGGCCTCTCGACTCATTGACGACGCTAAATTGCAAAGCTTTTGCGTTTTCGCCAATCGCTGTTGCCGTGGCGGCCTTGCGAACTTTGATGTTTTGGCATGACGTGCGTGGCTGTCGGAGCTTCACTTTACACGGTCCGACCGTCTCCAAATTTCACTCGCTGGATGAGAGTCCGGACCTGAACTCGAGTACATGCCATTGACAGTGATAGTCTCAGCGCCACCTACAGGAACAGGAGCATACATTGTCCGATCGGTCACAAACTTGACACCCTTTGTCAGGGTCACGTCTAGAGGACGTACGCGTGTTTCTGACATTCGTGGATTGCGAATAAGCGTGTACCCCAACGTGCGCCAGGCCCCAACGTACGCCGGGTTCGAGGAACCTCTCAAGGCTGCTCGCAGCTTTAATTAGGTTCCGAGAACGAAGGTTCAAGGAACCTATTGTTTTTTGAGAAATTATTATTATTATTAGGTTCCGAGAACGAAGGTTCAAGGAACCTATTGTTTTTTGAGAAATTATTATTATTATTATTTTCAAATGGCGTTTTGAGGCACTTCCCGGGCACCTAGAGGTGTCGAAACCATATAGGAGTGTCACATCTGGTGTCTAGTTTCTAAATCTGGAATTTGATTGGAATTGTATATGGATTGGGGGCTCCATAGCGCCACCTGAAGTCGGCTTTTCTCCGAAAAGGTGCTCGGATCGTCGCGAAATCCGAGTACGTCGTACCTCTGGGGGTCCCGAGGCTAGTAAATATTTTTGAGATTTTATACGCAGACAGGAAGTCAGCCATCTTGGACGGCGTGCGAAAATTTGAAATGTACGAACGCGTTTTTGAGGACTTTAGGATCGACGAAAACCCACGAATATTTACGTGCGGGTTCGCAACGGTACTTACGAGGATTTGATTGTGTAATTTTAACGTTACGTCGCATATTGGCTCTTTGGCGCCCCCTTGATTGTTTTTCCCTTGTAGCGTAGCTTTGACCCCCTCAACATACGCGAAAACTCTTGAAAATCGGTCAGGAGATGGACATCTCCCAACTTGACCGGCTCGTAAAGCGATTGCTCTCGGCGTGTTTCGGGGGCTCCAGAGCGCCCCCTAACGCACGGGAGGCCGTAGTTTGAACGTAGTTTGTCCGATAGTCACGAGATTTGGGGGTAACGTCCAAATCGTCCTTCCAGACATATTTGTAATTGGCTTTCTGTAGCCCCGCCCACCCGGATGTCGGCCATATTGGATTATGTACGTTTTTTGGCATACTTTGACAAACTCCTCCCAGACGCTTTATCGGATTCGCGTCGAATTCGGGTGACGTGATCGGCAAGTACCCGCGACGTTAAATTGCGAAGGGATTTTTGATCGATCGAACGATGAGGTCACAGGCCACGTTTGAATGTGCCATTTTACCATTTTAGAGGTCTCGAACTTTGCGATACTCCTCCTAGAGGTTTCAAGATATCGATCTCAAAGTTGGGCGACGGCCTCTCGACTCATTGACGACGCTAAATTGCGAAGCTTTTGTGTTTTCGCCAATCGCTGTTGCCGTGGCGGCCTTGCGAACTTTGATGTTTTGGCGTGACGTGCGTGGCTGTCGGAGCTTCACTTTACACGGTCCGACCGTCTCCAAATTTCACACGCTGGATGAGAGTCCAGACCTGAACTCGAGTACATGCCATTGACGGTGATAGTCTCAGCGCCACCTACAGGAACAGGAGCATACATTGTCCGATCGGTCCCAAACTTGACACGCTTCATCAGGGTCACGTCTAGAGGACGTACGCGTGTTTCTGACATTTGTGGATTGCGAATAAGCGCGTACCCCAACGTACGCCGGGTTCGAGGAACCTCTCAAGGCTGCTCGCAGCTTTAATTATTATTATTTTCAAATGGCTTTTTGAGGCACTTCCCGGGCACCTAGAGGTGTCGAAACCATATAGGAGTGTCACATCTGGTGTCTAGTTTCTAAATCTGGAATTTGATTGGAATTGTATATGGATTGGGGGCTCCATAGCGCCACCTGAAGTCGGCTTTTCTCCGAAAAGGTGCTCGGATCGTCGCGAAATCCGAGTACGTCGTACCTCTGGGCGTACCGAGGCTAGTAAATATTTTTGAGATTTTATACGCAGACAGGAAGTCAGCCATCTTGGACGGCGTGCGAAAATTTGAAATGTACGAACGCGTTTTTGAGGACTTTAGGATCGACGAAAACCCACGAAACTTTACGTGCGGGTTCGCAACGGTACTTACGAGGATTTGATTGTGTAATTTTAACGTAAGTCGCATATTGGCTCTTTGGCGCCCCCTTGATTGTTTTTCCCTTGTAGCGTAGCTTTGACCCCCTCAACATACGCGAAAACTCTTGAAAATCGGTCAGGAGACGGACATCTCCCAACTTGACCGGCTCGTAAAGCGATTGCTCTCGGCGTGTTTCGGGGGCTCCAGAGCGCCCCCTAACGCACGGGAGGCCGTAGTTTGAACGTAGTTTGTCCGATAGTCACGAAATTTGGGGGTAACGTCCAAATCGTCCTTCCAGACATATTTGTAATTGGCTTTCTGTAGCCCCGCCCACCCGGATGTCGGCCATATTGGATTATGTACGTTTTTTGGCATACTTTGACGAACTCCTCCCAGACGCTTTATCGGATTCGCGTCGAATTCGGATGACGTGATCGCCAAGTACCCGCGACGTTAAATTGCGAAGGGATTTTTGATCGATCGAACGATGAGGTCACAGGCCACGTTTGAATGTGCCATTTTACCATTTTAGAGGTCTCGAACTTTGCGATACTCCTCCTAGAGGTTTCAAGATATCGATCTCAAAGTTGGGCGACGGCCTCTCGACTCATTGACGACGCTAAATTGCGAAGCTTTTGTGTTTTCGCCAATCGCTGTTGCCGTGGCGGCCTTGCGAACTTTGATGTTTTGGCGTGACGTGCGTGGCTGTTGGAGCCTCACTTTACACGGTCCAACCGTCTCCAAATTTCACACGCTGGATGAGAGTCCAGACCTGAACTCGAGTACATGCCATTGACGGTGATAGTCTCAGTGCCACCTACAGGAACAGGAGCATACATTGTCCGATCGGTCCCAAACTTGACACGCTTCATCAGGGTCACGTCTAGAGGACGTACGCGTGTTTCTGACATTTGTGGATTGCGAATAAGCGCGTGCCCCAATGTACGCCGGGTTCGAGGAACCTCTCAAGGCTGCTCGCAGCTTTAATTATTATTATTTTTTATTTTTTTTTATTGTAATTATTATTATTAGGTTAAGAGAACGAAGGTTCAAGGAACCTATTGTTTTTGCAGAAATTATTATTATTATTTGCGAATGCCTTTTTGAGGCACTTCCCGGGCACCTAGAGGTGTCAAAACTATATAGGAGTGTCACATCTGGTGTCTAGTTTCTAAATCTGGAATTTGATATCGCCTTCGGGCTCCATAGCGCCACCTAAGGGTGGTTTTTCTCCAGAAAGGTATTCGGATCGTCACGAAATCCGAATATGTCGTACCTCTGGTGGTCTCGAGCCTAGAAAATATTTTTGAAAATTCTGACGCAAACAGGAAGTCAGCCATCTTGGACGGCGTGCAAAGATTTGAAATGTACGAACACGTTTTTGAGGACTTTACCATCAACGAAAACCCACAAAACTTTACGCGCAGGTTCGCAACAGTACTTCCGAGAATTTGATTGTGTAATTTTAACTTTTGGTTGCATATTGGCTCTTTGGCGCCCCCTTGTTTTTTTTCCCTTGTAGCGTAGCTTTGACCCCCTCAACATACGCGAAAACTCTTGAAAATCGGTCAGGAGACGGACATCTCCCAACTTGACCGGCTCGTAAAGCGATTGCTCTCGGCGTGTTTCGGGGGCTCCAGAGCGCCCCCTAACGCACGGGAGGCCGTAGTTTGAACGTAGTTTGTCCGATAGTCACGAAATTTGGTGGGAACGTCCAAATCCTCATTCCAGACATATTTGTAATTGGCTTTCTTTAGCCCCGCCCACCCGGATGTCGGCCATATTGGATTATGTACGTTTTTTGGCATACTTTGACGAACTCCTCCCAGACGCTTTATCGGATTCGCGTCGAATTCGGATGACGTGATCGCCAAGTACCCGCGACGTTAAATTGCGAAGGGATTTTTGATCGATCGAACGATGAGGTCACAGGCCACGTTTGAATGTGCCATTTTCCCATTTTATAGGTCTCGAACTTTGCGATACTCCTCCCAGAGGTTTTGTGATATCAATCTCAAAGTTGGGCGACGGCCTCTCGACTCATTGACGACGCTAAATTGCAAAGCTTTTGCGTTTTCGCCAATCGCTGTTGCCGTGGCGGCCTTGCGAACTTTGATGTTTTGGCATGACGTGCGTGGCTGTCGGAGCTTCACTTTACACGGTCCGACCGTCTCCAAATTTCACTCGCTGGATGAGAGTCCGGACCTGAACTCGAGTACATGCCATTGACAGTGATAGTCTCAGCGCCACCTACAGGAACAGGAGCATACATTGTCCGATCGGTCACAAACTTGACACCCTTTGTCAGGGTCACGTCTAGAGGACGTACGCGTGTTTCTGACATTCGTGGATTGCGAATAAGCGTGTACCCCAACGTGCGCCAGGCCCCAACGTACGCCGGGTTCGAGGAACCTCTCAAGGCTGCTCGCAGCTTTAATTAGGTTCCGAGAACGAAGGTTCAAGGAACCTATTGTTTTTTGAGAAATTATTATTATTATTAGGTTCCGAGAACGAAGGTTCAAGGAACCTATTGTTTTTTGAGAAATTATTATTATTATTATTTTCAAATGGCGTTTTGAGGCACTTCCCGGGCACCTAGAGGTGTCGAAACCATATAGGAGTGTCACATCTGGTGTCTAGTTTCTAAATCTGGAATTTGATTGGAATTGTATATGGATTGGGGGCTCCATAGCGCCACCTGAAGTCGGCTTTTCTCCGAAAAGGTGCTCGGATCGTCGCGAAATCCGAGTACGTCGTACCTCTGGGGGTCCCGAGGCTAGTAAATATTTTTGAGATTTTATACGCAGACAGGAAGTCAGCCATCTTGGACGGCGTGCGAAAATTTGAAATGTACGAACGCGTTTTTGAGGACTTTAGGATCGACGAAAACCCACGAATATTTACGTGCGGGTTCGCAACGGTACTTACGAGGATTTGATTGTGTAATTTTAACGTTACGTCGCATATTGGCTCTTTGGCGCCCCCTTGATTGTTTTTCCCTTGTAGCGTAGCTTTGACCCCCTCAACATACGCGAAAACTCTTGAAAATCGGTCAGGAGATGGACATCTCCCAACTTGACCGGCTCGTAAAGCGATTGCTCTCGGCGTGTTTCGGGGGCTCCAGAGCGCCCCCTAACGCACGGGAGGCCGTAGTTTGAACGTAGTTTGTCCGATAGTCACGAAATTTGGGGGTAACGTCCAAATCGTCCTTCCAGACATATTTGTAATTGGCTTTCTGTAGCCCCGCCCACCCGGATGTCGGCCATATTGGATTATGTACGTTTTTTGGCATACTTTGACAAACTCCTCCCAGACGCTTTATCGGATTCGCGTCGAATTCGGGTGACGTGATCGGCAAGTACCCGCGACGTTAAATTGCGAAGGGATTTTTGATCGATCGAACGATGAGGTCACAGGCCACGTTTGAATGTGCCATTTTACCATTTTAGAGGTCTCGAACTTTGCGATACTCCTCCTAGAGGTTTCAAGATATCGATCTCAAAGTTGGGCGACGGCCTCTCGACTCATTGACGACGCTAAATTGCGAAGCTTTTGTGTTTTCGCCAATCGCTGTTGCCGTGGCGGCCTTGCGAACTTTGATGTTTTGGCGTGACGTGCGTGGCTGTCGGAGCTTCACTTTACACGGTCCGACCGTCTCCAAATTTCACACGCTGGATGAGAGTCCAGACCTGAACTCGAGTACATGCCATTGACGGTGATAGTCTCAGCGCCACCTACAGGAACAGGAGCATACATTGTCCGATCGGTCCCAAACTTGACACGCTTCATCAGGGTCACGTCTAGAGGACGTACGCGTGTTTCTGACATTTGTGGATTGCGAATAAGCGCGTACCCCAACGTACGCCGGGTTCGAGGAACCTCTCAAGGCTTCTCGCAGCTTTAATTATTATTATTTTCAAATGGCTTTTTGAGGCACTTCCCGGGCACCTAGAGGTGTCGAAACCATATAGGAGTGTCACATCTGGTGTCTAGTTTCTAAATCTGGAATTTGATTGGAATTGTATATGGATTGGGGGCTCCATAGCGCCACCTGAAGTCGGCTTTTCTCCGAAAAGGTGCTCGGATCGTCGCGAAATCCGAGTACGTCGTACCTCTGGGCGTACCGAGGCTAGTAAATATTTTTGAGATTTTATACGCAGACAGGAAGTCAGCCATCTTGGACGGCGTGCGAAAATTTGAAATGTACGAACGCGTTTTTGAGGACTTTAGGATTGACGAAAACCCACGAAACTTTACGTGCGGGTTCGCAACGGTACTTACGAGGATTTGATTGTGTAATTTTAACGTAAGTCGCATATTGGCTCTTTGGCGCCCCCTTGATTGTTTTTCCCTTGTAGCGTAGCTTTGACCCCCTCAACATACGCGAAAACTCTTGAAAATCGGTCAGGAGACGGACATCTCCCAACTTGACCGGCTCGTAAAGCGATTGCTCTCGGCGTGTTTCGGGGGCTCCAGAGCGCCCCCTAACGCACGGGAGGCCGTAGTTTGAACGTAGTTTGTCCGATAGTCACGAAATTTGGGGGTAACGTCCAAATCGTCCTTCCAGACATATTTGTAATTGGCTTTCTGTAGCCCCGCCCACCCGGATGTCGGCCATATTGGATTATGTACGTTTTTTGGCATACTTTGACGAACTCCTCCCAGACGCTTTATCGGATTTGCGTCGAATTCGGATGACGTGATCGCCAAGTACCCGCGACGTTAAATTGCGAAGGGATTTTTGATCGATCGAACGATGAGGTCACAGGCCACGTTTGAATGTGCCATTTTACCATTTTAGAGGTCTCGAACTTTGCGATACTCCTCCTAGAGGTTTCAAGATATCGATCTCAAAGTTGGGCGACGGCCTCTCGACTCATTGACAACGCTAAATTGCGAAGCTTTTGTGTTTTCGCCAATCGCTGTTGCCGTGGCGGCCTTGCGAACTTTGATGTTTTGGCATGACGTGCGTGGCTGTTGGAGCTTCACTTTACACGGTCCGACCGTCTCCAAATTTCACACGCTGGATGAGAGTCCAGACCTGAACTCGAGGACATGCCATTGACGGTGATAGTCTCAGCGCCACCTACAGGAACAGGAGCATACATTGTCCGATCGGTCCCAAACTTGACACGCTTCATCAGGGTCACGTCTAGAGGACATACGCGTGTTTCTGACATTTGTGGACTGCGAATAAGCGCGTACCCCAACGTACGCCGGGTTCGAGGAACCTCTCAAGGCTGCTTGCAGCTTTAATTATTATTATTTTTTATAATTATTATAAAAAAAAAAAAATTCATGAATGAAGAGTTTTCCAGACAGACAGGAGATGCTGTCTGACCGGATGTGATTGGCAAGAGACCTTCCGTGTGATTTTTGGAAATTATACACAGTGTTGGGAAACTATAGGTAACTTAAATAATATTACTTTTTACCAGTAACGAGTAGTGTCACAAATTACATTTTAAGTTTTACTTTGTCACATTTACTTTTTTTTCCAAAAGTAATATATTACTTTTTTCACTCCAACCGGATACGGAAACGATTCGTCCTCGTCTGTTTTTAAGGTCGGTGGTGTAAACTCGATCCATTCCGTTTGGTGTTGTTTTGCTGCCCGCTCGCTCCACAGAAGCGGACTGTCTCTCCGTTAAAATCAAAACATCAGCGCTAGTGCGTCCATATGTCTCCGCTTCAGAGTGGAATCCGTTCAATGATTGGCTATAACAATAAGACGGACAGAAGCAATGTTTTTCTTGTTATTCTTATTACATTAATGTGCATATTGCATTGAAATGCACCAGCGCTCGTTGGACTCATGGCCCAGCAGCACTTTGATCTTGTCTGCTTTAATAAACAACTGAAGTTGTTCAAAAAGTGTGTTTTGTTATCAGATTGAGTCCAGATGTGGTTTCATTGAGACAGCAATTTATGGATTCCTACAAAGTAAAAGTATTCATGTTCATTTAATTCAAATGAGGGTCCAGATTGACTCAGACGGACTCATCATGTTATGTGTTCAGGAACCTGTTTGTAACTTCTCATTGTTGGTTTAACTCCAATGTAGAAAAGAGAAGAAACAACCGCTAATGTTGAACATGCAAAGTAAGACTTTAGGGGAGAAAGGATGCAATTATTGAGGGTGAGAAGAAAAAAGTAACTTAAAGTAATAAGTAACTAGTTAGTTTTGGCAGGGAGTAATAAGTAAAGTAATGTAACGTCGGTGCAAACCATGAATCAGGAGAGGAGGATTCTTTACCGGGATTTATTCCAGCACTAACAGAACAGTTAACCGGGTCACTGTTACGCCCGAAACCCACGCCAACTCTAACTCACGTCTGGAACCTTCTGCTGCAGCGCGCTAGTCTCCGCTCTCGGCTCTCTCTCACTTCCCACTCTGCGCGCGCACATAACGCGTAATTTAAAGGAACAGTACAACACAAACTCTATAATGATAATCCCCTAAGGATCATTACACTGCCCCCCCAACAATAAGTTCCTTGTCCTCGAGGGAACAACGAAGTCTCTGAACCGGGGGGGTAGTCTCCTTCTCCGCCTTGGCCTCACGGGGTTCTGAGGGACAACAGGAACTGCCGGGGAAGGAGAGTAAACACTGGGCGATGAGGACGACTGCTGTGGAGAGTTCACCTGCTCCGGGGGTTGGGGGGGATGAGGCCGCTCCCGTTGCTCTGCGAAGTGGGGAAGAGCTGGGCCCTTGTAAGGGGCTGACCTGTCTCTGTGTATGACCACCCTCCTGCCCCTAGGTGGCAGCTGCACCCGGTAAACCACCTCCCCTACTCGCTCCAGGACACAACAGGGCCCCACCCAGCTACTGTCCCAGTTTAGGACAGCGTCCCTTCTTCCTCCTCGGGCTGTACACCCACACCAGCTCTCCAGCGAGGAAGTGCCTCCCTTTAGTGGTGGCGTCGTAGTTCCTTTTCTGGCGGAGCCCAGCCTTTGCCAGTTGGTCCCGCGCGAAGGCATGTGCAGACTCCATCCGGTCCTGCAGTTTCCGGGCGTAGTTTGGACCCGGTGGTGCCTCCGGCGCGTCAGGGGGCTTCCCGAAAGCCAGCTCAGCAGGGGTCCTCAGCTCTCTCCCCAGCATGAGCAGGGTAGGCGTGCACATGGTGGAGTCCTGGACCGCAGACCTGTAGGCCATGAGGACGAGGGAAAGATGGGTGTCCCAGTCCCGCTGATGCTCGGCTGTGAGGATGGCTAACTGCTGGGCCAGAGTCCGATTAAACCGCTCCACCAGGCCATCGGTCTGGGGGTGGAGCGGGGTGGTGCGGGTCTTTTGGATGCCAAGGCGCTCACACATGGCAGCAAACACCTTGGACTCAAAGTTCCGCCCTTGGTCGCTGTGAAGGGTCGCCGGTGTTCCAAACCGGCTGAACATCCCCTCCACCAGCGTGTCGGCCACTGTCACCGCCTCCTGATCTGGAATCGCATATGCCTTGGGCCACTTGGTGAAGTAATCCATGGCCGCGAGGACATAGCGATTTCCTTTCTCTGAGCAGGGAAATGGGCCCATCACATCCACAGCCACTCTCTCCATCGGTGCGCCTGCTGGTTGTTGCTGCAGCTGAGCACGAGACTGGTCCGGGGGGCCTTTGTGGGACGAGCAGGAGTCACAGCAGCGGCAGAAGTCTTCCACATCTCGGCGTTGCTGGCCCCAGTAGAAGCCCTGGCGTGCACGCCGCAGGGTCTTGGAGATGCTGAAATGACCGGAGCCAGTGCCGCCATGACAGGCCTCCAGCACAGCTGACCTCAACGACCTGGGCACCACGATCTGCCACATTACCTCCCCTGTAGCAGGCGCCTTCCAGGCCCGTTGCAGCACGCCCTCGCTCAGCCACAGAGCATCAAACTTGGCCCACAGACCTTTGGTGAAGATGGAGAGCCCAGTGATCTCATCTGCATGAGGCCGCTGCTCCCTCTCCAACCACTGCAGGACCGGTAGCAGGTCGCCGTCTCGTTCCTGCTCCACTCTCCACGCTGCCAGATCCACGACCTGCAGCATCCTGCAAGAGAGCTGTGCAGCATTATCTGTGTCTGTGAGCTCCCTCTCCCTCTCCTCCCGCTTGTCACAGTAGCGGCAGCCGGTGGCAGCACATGGGCGGCGAGACAGCGCATCTGCGTTGCCATGGCATGAACCTGCTCTGTGCACCACAGTGAAATTGAAGGCCTGGAGCTCCTCAAGCCACCGAGCCACCTGCCCCTCTGGCTCCCTAAAAGTCATCAGCCACTGAAGGGCCGCGTGGTCAGTCCTAATGACAAACGGCGTGCCACACAGATAGTACTTGAAGTGCTTTATCGCCGTCACCACTGCCAGGAGCTCGCGTCTTGTCACGCAGTAGCGCCGTTCAGACTTATTCAGGACCCGGCTGAAGTATGCCACCACCCTCTCCCCGCCAGGCCCAACCTGCGACAGCACAGCCCCCAGCCCCACATTACTGGCGTCTGTGTCCAGAACAAAAGGTAAGGCAGGGTCCGGTGGTGCGAGGACTGGCGACTCCACCAGTGACCCGCGAAGAGCGTTGAACGCCTCCTGACAGTCCTGGGTCCAGCTGAAGTCACAGTCCTTCTGCAGCAGGCGGAACTGCGGCGCAGCTATGCAGGAGAACCCCCTCACAAATCTCCTGCAATAGGAGGCCAACCCGAGGAAGCTTTTGAGTTGGGTCTGATCTGCTGGGGTGGGCCAGTTCTTAATGGAGTGGACTTTCTCCTCCAGAGTGCTAATGCCCTCACCACCCAGCTTGTGGCCCAGGAACTCCACCTCCCTCCTCATGAAGTGACATTTGTCTGGGTGTAGCTTGAGGCCTGCTGCAGCCACTCTCCCCAGCACCTGCTTCAGGGACTGCAGAGCAGCATCAAATGAGGCCCCATGCACCAAGAGGTCATCCAGGTAGACCAGGCACTGTTGCCGTGGGACCCCAGACAGCACAGAGTCCATAAGACGCTCAAATGTGGCCGGAGCATTACACAGACCAAAGCTCAGGACCCGGAACTGCCACAGCCCTCTGGTGGTGTAAAATGCTGTCTTGGGCCTGGACTCTGGGGACAGCGGGACCTGCCAGTATCCACTTCGCAGGTCCAGGGAGGAGAACCAGGAGGACCCCGCCACCAAGTCAAGAGACTCATCGATTCTGGGGAGGGGGTAAGAGTCCTTTATAGTCACTTTATTCAGTGGCCTATAGTCCACACAGAAGCGCATCTTTGAACTATTCTTCTTAGACACCATCACCACAGCAGAGGCCCACGGGCTGTCAGATGGCTCTATGATGCCTGCCTGCAACATTCCATCCAGCTCTCTGTCCGCAGCCTCCTGATAAGCCAGAGGAAGGCGGCGGGGCCGTACTTTAATAGGGTGAGCATCGCCGGTGTCGATGGCATGCTCAACCAGGTGTGTCAGACCCACCTCACTCTCTTTATGGGCAAAAATATCTTTGTACTCCAGCAGCACCTGCCAGAGACTCTCCTGCTGCTGATGGGTCAGCCCCTCACAGTTTCTGGACCAGATGAATGAATATGAATATGAATGATGTCCTTCAGTGCAGACATCCTCTCGTCCTCTTCCGCTGTTGGTGCTGCAGGAATCTCTGAGGATTTAACAGCTATCGTGGTGGCTGCTGAGTGTGATACGGCAGGGGTTAACTGAATCTGTTCTCCGCTGGGGAGTATCAGCAGGTCTTTACCCATGTCCAGGACACCGCATATGGTACGCAAAAAATCCCTCCCGAGGATGCAGGAGTCCTGTACATCAGCCACCCAAGCAGCATGGGACACAGTGAGCTTTCCCACCTTGAACTGGAACACTCCCCGACCTCTTATGGGGGCCAGCTGACCGGTCACTGTCCTCAGCTGCACCTCAGTTTGCTCCACTGCAGCCCCAGCAGGAATGATGTCGGGCCGCACCACTGTAGCGTTGGACCCCGTGTCCAGAAGCGCTGTGCAGGGCACCCCGCAGACTGTCGCTGGAATGTGGCAGAAGTCACCAACCTGGGTCCAGCCCACAGCGATGACCGGGCCCGGTGCAGTTGGTGATGGTGTGGGGGTGTTCGTCTCATCAGCCCGTGCATTCCCACCTACACGGGCCTCTGGCCATTTCCCTGCACTGCTGCAATCCTGGGGCACTGCCTGATGAGGTGTCCTGCCTGCCCACATCCCCAGCAGCTCTGTGGTTGACGCCGTGGACCCGCCCGATGAGCAGGTGACTGGATGGCAGCCGTCTGAATCACACTGCGTGGCCCCACTGAGCTCTGCTGCTGCTCGATGGGAGCTGACATCGCCCTCACCACCGGCACATCTTCAGCCCCGCCGGTGGCTCCGCTCAGCATTTCTTTCTCCAATGCTAGCTCCAGAGCTGAGCTCAGAGTGGTCGGATGGGCCAGCTGGACCTGCACACGGAGCTCTTTAGGACTGAGGGCCTGCAGAAACTGGTCCCGAGCAAGCTCCGTTTGCACTGCAAGCGGCATGTTGTCATAAGCACGCCTGCAGAGACACTCGATGTCATGAGCCAGGATGCGGAGGGACTCCCCAGGCCGCCTGCGTCTGTTGTGGAACTCAGAGCGCAGCAGCACAGACTGGTTGTACTGGCCAAAGCGCCGCTGAAGTGCCCCGGCCAGCGCGTCATAGTCTCTCCTCTCGTCTCTGTTCAGCAGCAGCAAACACTCCGCTGCATCCTCACACAGACACAGAGCTAGCTGCAGCGCTTTATGCTGCTCTGACCAGCCAGCAGCCACAGACAGCAGCTCAAACTGAGCAATAAACACTTCCCAAGATGTCTTCCCATTGAATTTGGGTGTTTTAATGTTTGCTGGAGCTTGGGCGCCGCCACGCTCATTCACGCTGCGTGCTGCCGTGTCACGTGACGTAGGCTCTGCCTCTCTGCCCTCATGGCGCCGGGCATGCTTCTGCCTAGCAAGGCCGGGAGGGAATCCTGCCTCCGCACACAGCTGCAGTGTCGTCTCCCTCACTTTCTGTGCGGGTGAGAGCGCGCAGACGTCCATCTCCTCTCCCTCCTCCTTAAACTTCGCCGTGAACATGCCGTGCGTGTCGTCGGCGGCGGATAGCAGCGGCTAACAGCGGCTAACGGCGCTAAAAGCGGCTAACGAGACTCCGACGTCAGTTCGTTGTTACACCAGTGTAACGTCGGTGCAAACCATGAATCAGGAGAGGAGGATTCTTTACCGGGATTTATTCCAGCACTAACAGAACAGTTAACCGGGTCACTGTTACGGCCGAAACCCACGCCAACTCTAACTCACGTCTGGAACCTTCTGCTGCAGCGCGCTACTCTCCGCTCTCGGCTCTCTCTCACTTCCCACTCTGCACGCGCACATAACACGTAATTTAAAGGAACAGTACAACACAAACTCTATAATGATAATTCCCAAAGGATCATTACAGTAATGCAATTTCTTTTTCCAGCAAGTAACTAGTAATAAGTAATATATTACTGATCTTAAGTAACTTGCCCAACACTGCTGGTGAGGGAGTCTAAGGTGCTTTCACACTGCCGCTCTTTGCTCCCTTTTAAACTGACCAGAGTTCCTTTCCTCGGATAATCCGCTCCGTTTGGGCCAGTGGGAACGCGCATCCGGACTCTGGAGAGGATCAAAAAAGTCCGCCTGAAAAGGAGGGTCTCGGTTCCTTTCGGTGGAGCAAAGGCAGGATCAGCTGTACGTAGTGATGCTACACGGTACATCTCCAGTAGAGGAAGTACAGCGCGCACCCCAAGTTGCTCTGCAGGGGAAGCTCAGTTACCAGAAAAACTAAAAGTGGTGAAATATGTACCGCTGTGTGTAGATTTCATGAACTAAATATGCGTTATAATTCTTTAATATTTTTTTCAGAACCAGCTACGTATCACCGGTAACTGATACGACTTCTCCCTGCAGCTCCACGGTGCTTTAACACAGTCCAGCGCAGAGCGGAGAATCAGCTGTTCAGCAGCACGATAGTTTCTCATTCCGTTGTTCTGAACTGATCCGGAGACTTTACTGATCCCCAGCGACTTCCTGTTTGTTAAAAACGACTAGCATTGTGTAACATTTATGATTTAGGCCAGAGCAAAGTAAGCTTCCCTCCAGCCGCAACTGCGCACTCAAAAAAAAAAAAACACGAGAGAGGGCGGGACTTCCCCGTCTACTTTGTCCAATCGTGCACCCTTAGGTTCTGTCCAAGGCCTGAAATGTGGAAGTTTTTCCTTGCCTGTCGCCAAAGTGCTTACTCTTGTATGTCAAGTTGGTTTCTGTCTTTCCCTTCTGGTCTTTCACTCCTGTTACCTGTAAAGTGAGACGACTGTCTGTTCTGTTCTGATCTGATGCAACATAACTTAAAATTCTTAAAATTAATTAATTATTATTTTTATTTCATTTTTATTATTATTTTTTTATTTCATTTATTATTATTGAAAATGTTTGGTCATTGTGAAACAACCTACCATATTAACTTAGTAGTGTGCAGATGGCAGGAGGTTATCTGGCTGTAGCACCGGCATTTTTACGCTGTCTTCACGCTGCACTTCACGCTGTCATGGCAACCACAAAAATCACGTCACACTCAAACATCTGTCCTATCTCTGGGGACTGAGCCCCCTAAGGGTCTGAGTCTAGAACCGCCACTGGGGCACACTTCTTACATTATAAGTGGTTGAAACTGTCAGAACAAGCGTCTTCCGGCAGGTGCTGACAGAAGATTCAAGATTCAAGATACTTTATTATCATTATGCAAACATAATAAAATCGTGTGAAGGCCCACAGCTTAAGGCACACACCGGAACCTAATCAAAAACAAATACTAAATTGGAGATGTTACTGCAGATTTCAGACTGAAAGAAGAAAAATGACCTCGAAACAAGTTGAAACTGTCAGAACAACTTCTTCTGGCAGAGCCTGACAAAAGGACTTGTTACTGCAGTTTTCAGACAAATCAGTAAAATGACCTGAAAACAAGTTGAAACTGTCAGAACAAGCTTCTTCTAGCAGAGCCTGACAAAAAAACATGTTACTGCAGATTTCAGACTGAAAGAAGAAAAATGACCTCAGAACACGTTGAAACTGTCAGAACAAGCTTCTTCCGGCAGATGCTGACAAAAGGACATGTTACTGCATTTTTCAGACTGAAAGAAGAAAAATGACCTCGAAACAAGTTGAAACTGTCAGAACAAGCTTCTTCCGGCAGATGCTGACAAAAGGACATGTTAATGCATTTTTCTGACTGAAAGAAGAAAAATGACCTTGAAAGAAGTTGAAACTGTCAGAACAAGCTTCTTCTAGCAGAGCCTGACAAAAAAACATGTTACTGCAGATTTCAGACTGAAAGAAGAAAAATGACCTCAGAACACATTGAAACTGTCAGAACAAGCTTCTTCCGGCAGATGCTGACAAAAGGACATGTTACTGCAGTGTTCAGACTGAAATTAGTTAAATGGCCTGAAAACAAGTTGAAACTGTCAGAACAAGCTTCTTCTGGCAGAGCCTGACAAAAGGACTTGTTACTGCAGTTTTCATACAGAAATCATCCAAATGTCCTCAGAACACGTTGAAACTGTCAGAACAAGCTTCTTCCGGCAGATGCTGACAAAAGGACATGTTACTGCATTTTTCAGACTGAAAGAAGAAAAATGACCTCGAAACAAGTTGAAACTGTCAGAACAAGCTTCTTCCGGCAGATGCTGACAAAAGGACATGTTACTGCATTTTTCTGACTGAAAGAAGAAAAATGACCTCGAAACAAGTTGAAACTGTCAGAACAAGCTTCTTCTAGCAGAGCCTGACAAAAAAACATGTGACTGCAGATTTCAGACTGAAAGAAGAAAAATGACCTCAGAACACATTGAAACTGTCAGAACAAGCTTCTTCCGGCAGATGCTGACAAAAGGACATGTTACTGCATTTTTCATTTATTTTTTCTTTTTTTTTTTTTTTCCTTCTTTTTTTTTTCTTTTTTTCTTTACCTTGTCTGCATTCGTGCTCCACAGTGACGGACATAACGTCAGTCACTGCTGGAGTTCTATGCAATTTTTATTCTTATAGTGATTGTGACCGTCACCTGCCCTCTTGGCAGCCTAGCC
>NW_027180635.1:0-59287 GCF_040956055.1 Brachionichthys hirsutus | reverse complement strand
TTAAATGATTTCTGGTCTCTCGTTCTCAACCCACCATTTCTATTCTGTCCTCTGCCTAAAGGTGTGATTCTGCCAGCGGGAGAGTTGGCTCCCTCCTCAGCAGGACCTCACTTTCTCACTTCGTAGCCAGAAAAGGATGGATCGAGGTCCCCTGCACCCGCCTGGATAAGGGAACAACTTTCCTTCCACCCACCCTGCGCACACGATCCGTGCCCATCATCCCTTCACTCCAAGCGTGTGACCCCAAGGCAGGGAATATGGACAAAAGTGGTCGTATCCAAGGGGGGCTCCTCAAGTGGCGCCCCATGCTGGCTGAAAAAAGACCAGTGTCCATTAGCAATTCTGCCTCTCCCCCCTGTGAGACTGTTGTGCTAGTGTCTGGTGTTATGCCCAGCAGTGCTACCCCTCCCACTGCCACCACCACCACTATTACACTGGGGTCAGAGAGGAAGCTCAGCAATGCACAAACGCCATGCTCAATAGAAATCAAAGTGAAACGCGCACAGGAATTGAAACAGAAAAACTTTTCCAGCACCATGAAAATGTCCTGGTCTCAGAACGAGGTCCTCCACGGTGGCACAAACATCCTCAAGGCTGGCAGCGTGCAGGAGTCGGACGAGGAATTGGTGGCATTTTCATCGAGAGTTCTGCACACAGGAAGTGAGACCAGAGCTCCGGAGGCAGCAGGCCAAAGAGAAGCCCGGGGACAGAGCCGAGGTCAGACATCCGCTGTGTATGGAGGCGCAAAGTGCTCCATGGCCACCAAAGGACCCAGCTGCAAAGCTGGAAACGCTTGCGCCAAGCCCTCTGCAAGCTGATTGGATTAACTCTGTAAAGCTTCAAAGACAGTGTTTCCAATAACTGTATACCTTTGCTGGTGGCACAGGACGGCTAGCAGGTGGGACCATCTGCAGTGACACACGGACCAATAACAGATGGCTGCTGATTTTGAAAGAGCGCAAATAGAACTGCTGGAAAAAAACAAAAACCACTGACACACACAAAAGACATCAAGTTATAAAGAAAAAGAGACAAACAAACACAAGCATTGTGAATAAATGTGACTCAAACAACAGAAACGTGACTTGGGGAGTGGGAGCTTGACTTAAACAGTGTATTAAAAAACATGCCACTACTTAAAAGGAGCTTCTACTTAGAAACCAAAATAGTGTGTCATCTCTATGTTGTTTCTCTATTGTAAAGAAATCAAATTATATATGTCATATATAATATATGTCTATGGCATGCCGTTCAGGAACTTATTATATATATATATCAAAAGTGCTGGAATATATGGACCGAACAATGAAAAGTCTGAGAATATGGACCGAACTCTGGAATATATATACGAAAAGTCTGAGAATATGGACCGAACTATGAAAAGTCTGAGAATATGGACCGAACTCTGGAATATATATATGAAAAGTCTGAGAATATGGACCGAAGTCTGAGAATATGGACCGAAGTCTGAGAATATGGACCAAAGTCTGAGAATATGGACCGAAGTCTGGAATATATATATGAAAAGTCTGAGAATATGGACCGAACTCTGGAATATATATTTTGATATATATATATTCAGACATTTTCATATATATATTCAGACATTTTCATATATATATTCAGACTTTTTCATATATATATTCAGACTTTTTCATATATATATTCAGACATTTTCAATATATATTCAGACATTTTCAAATATATATTCAGACTTTTTTCGGTGCACGGGAATATATATTTGAAAGCCGCGGTGTAGTGGTTAGGGCTCCGCACTCACACCCCTGTTGCGCCTGTTCGGTTCCCGGTCGCGGAGCCAGATCGATCTTGTGTCATAAATGGAGTCAGCTCGAAATCTAGTGCCGGCAATCCTCAGTGAGGAGATAATGAACGCCCTGAAACAAATCCGCAGGTTTTTTTTTGAAACGCTCCTCTTAGACAGGATGTTTGACTGTATTTGTAATGTAATGCATGCTGTGGGTGTCCGTCTGACGCGCGACAAGTCACGTGATGGCTGGCGTGCCGACAGCTGATCGTCACGCCCCCTCGCTGGCCAAACTGTTCTGGCTTCATACGGCACTTGACAAGTCGCGTGATGGGGTCGAAGCTGCCTGCCCCGGAACATGCATAGTTCCGGTCGAGGCTGCCTGCATGCATGTTCGGTCGAGGCTGCCTGCCCCGGAACATGCATAGCGCCGTATAAAGCCAGAACGGCGCTATGCATGTTCCGGGGCAGGCAGCCTCGACCCCGTCACGCGACTTGTCAAGTGCCGTATGAAGCCAGAACAGTTTGGCCAGCGAGGGGGCGTGACGATCAGCTGTCGGCACGCCAGCCATCACGTGACTTGTCGCGCGTCAGACGGACACCCACAGCATGCATTACATTACAAATACAGTCAAACATCCTGTCTAAGAGGAGCGTTTCAAAAAAAAACCTGCGGATTTGTTTCAGGGCGTTCATTATCTCCTCACTGAGGATTGCCGGCACTAGATTTCGAGCTGACTCCATTCATGACACAAGATCGATCTGGCTCCGCGACCGGGAACCGAACAGGCGCAACAGGGGTGTGAGTGCGGAGCCCTAACCACTACACCGCGGCTTTCAAATATATATTCCCGTGCACCGAAAAAAGTCTGAATATATATTTGAAAATGTCTGAATATATATTTGAAAATGTCTGAATATATATATGAAAAAGTCTGAATATATATATGAAAAAGTCTGAATATATATATGAAAATGTCTGAATATATATATGAAAATGTCTGAATATATATATATCAAAATATATATTCCAGAGTTCGGTCCATATTCTCAGACTTTTCATATATATATTCCAGACTTCGGTCCATATTCTCAGACTTTGGTCCATATTCTCAGACTTCGGTCCATATTCTCAGACTTCGGTCCATATTCTCAGACTTTTCATATATATATTCCAGAGTTCGGTCCATATTCTCAGACTTTTCATAGTTCGGTCCATATTCTCAGACTTTTCGTATATATATTCCAGAGTTCGGTCCATATTCTCAGACTTTTCATTGTTCGGTCCATATATTCCAGCACTTTTGATATATATATATAATAAGTTCCTGAACGGCATGCCATATATGTCACATAGACATATATATATTTGACAAGAATTGTGACAAAATAAAGACTAACATAACAGTGTTACTTAAGGGCTTTGTTTATCTCAATCTCGTTTTGATTACAAGAGCAAGAAAATGTTGAATTTTGTGTTTGCAAGCTGCTTTCTGAAATACACAAAATAATCCATGCAATTTCGAAAAGTATTCAAATCACATCAGGCATAAAATACGCACAAAGTCTTTCCCTCTTCTTTGTGCCAACAGACAATTGACAGATACATAAATTACAATGCATTCAGTGTTTTACTGAAGGGCCATGAAGCTCTTCTCAAATCTGAAACTCAACTTGAAGGTACAAAATGAAGATTATATGTAAAGTGTGGGGATGGAACATTAACATTGTATAAGTAAGAAAACGATATTTCATTATATACTCCCTATTTCCCCAGATGCACTTTATACTGAATCCTGAGGTTCTAAAGACAAGGCATCACCCTTACTCTTCTGCATTATGACAGTGACCAAGAGCTTTGTGAATGGATATGAAACACAGCAGCATGAGATCATGCAATTCATTCTTTATGCCTCATTTAAAGTCACATTCTGCATATTTGTGTTCCCTCAATTTCAGGTTTTCACTGGCAAGGTAAGTCGTGCAATACATTCAAATGGGTGAGTACTTGGATTTCTTCATCGCTGCACTCCACAATAAAAAAATATATTGGGTCTGTAAGAATGTTTTTATGAAGATTAAAATGAATTCCCCTGATCCCAAGGGGGAACTTGAGCTAAAGCGGCTACAAAAGAAAGATAAAATTACCATAAATGGAAAATATTAAGGGTTTTTTAAACAGTGATTATCAGCTTGGCAGGATTCTCCTTACGTTTCACTTATTTAATTATTTTATGTCGATAGATTTACATCCTTCATTTATCTTGCACTGCATGGCCACAAAGGGAAGGTGTGCAAATAGAAATATGTGAAGAGAAATATCTTGAATGCAGATCCTTCCATGCGGGGCTCCAGAGGCCATCAAATGCTTGTTGATCTGTTCTCAACGCAACTCCATATGGGAAATAGTAGATGGTGTTCACCAGCTTCTTCATCAAAACAGTGATTTAGGAAATGGCTAAAGGAATTCTAGTGTTTATCCCAGCAGAAGAGTACTGGATGTTGGGTCTATTCCAAGAAGCACGAAGACTAGATAATGTTTGTTGCATGCAACATTATCATTGACTGAGATTAAACACAAAGAACTGATGGGAAACAGAAAAATCCTATGTAATACAGACAAACCTCATTTCAAGGATCAGAGAGACATGGTATTATGCTGCCAATGAATTGAACCAAAATGTATGTCATGAGAGGCACAAAGATAGTCTTGTTCAAAGGGTTTACATAAATACAAATACTGTACTTCTTTGTAATCTAAAACACCTAATCCAAAATAATTTTCTAGAAATCACAAGGAAACAAACAAAGTGCAAAGGCCTGAATGAGAAATACAAAATTCCACAAAAAAACTGGCACAGAAAAAGTGAAAACCCAAACTTTCTACTTTCTGGAGAATTCAGCAGCTGAAAAGTGTGACGAGATATTGGAAACCAAAAACAGACCGAAAACCAGCTGCAACAACGACTTCACAAATATGGAGAAAAGTGGCTTTGTAATGATTTTGCAATGCACCCAACAAAGAAGAAGAATGAAAAGTAGGTGTTCTCATTATCTGAAATGATGCAGGTTTGCAGGGGCGTGGGGTCCACAGCCACTCGATTAATCCTCAGTAGTGTTGACTCTTTTATGTGCCTACGGACTGCTGCACACGCTGGTGCTCTTCTTTAAGCGAGAAAGGGATGCTCGTATGCCAGAGGTGCAGAGGGACAATGCGAGTCCCTACCAGATGCCATGGAGATTTGAGGCCAGCAGGTGTAATGCAGCACAGCCAATGTTGATGTCTGATTACATTTCTCACCAGCTCCCCATGAAATGGGACATCAGGTGATATTTAACATGTCCCATGGCGGTGTTAATACATGGAGACATTCCTTTTCTGAAATGAAATATGATTTGCGTGCTGCTTTTTTTTTTTTTTTTTTTTTATCTGCAGCCATGTGTGAGCTGATCTATTAGTTCAAGCACGATCTCCTCTTAAACGACCCAAATGCAGCAATAAGTAGCCAAGGTATTCTGTCTGCATGATGCATCGATGTAGCTTCTTTCCTGCACTGATGAAAGTTTAAAGCCGGTTTGCTTTTTCCTTGCCTTTGTCCTTCTCACCTTCAACAGTTGCTCCAAGCTCTATACTCTGTGCCTTGTTTTTCTCTCATTAGTGTGATTGTTGAAGACGGGGAAAATGTATCAACTATAAAGAGTAGAAATTCCTATTACACCATTCGAAATAGGTCAAAACCAATTTTGGTGTCGGCGGTGCCACTGCATTTAAAATAAGAGGTTTCTCTCTGTGTGGCTGCTGGACAATGATAATCAGGATTGCTCACTCTTTCCCCATTAAACTCTGTATACCTGAATGCCTTGGAAATATCTCCTGAGATCGGACCGCTGTTAACTGTTTATGCAGGCACAAATGTAATTGTTCCCACTATGGAACACTTGCAATATATCGGCTCGTGTAGCATGAGATTTAGATTCAGCGAGTTTAGTAGGACAAGGAAACATGGAAGCTCATAACAAGGATGAATCTTTTTCACCTTGATAAAATTGGGCCATGGCAAGGTAGGCTGGAATGCCACAGGATATAATTGTCTCAAATTGCTTTAAAAATAATAATAAAAAAGTGAAAGGACAGGGGCACTTCATGGCCAAATATATTTCAGCTGAGGCCAGGAGTCCCTCTGGTCTCGCCCCTGGATCTGGACCTTTTCAAAAACTTACATTGTCATTGTTTATGTGCAGTGAAGAAAAAGTTTGGATATTTTTTGTGTGTGCAATATTTGGAGCCTGTATGGCACTAAACTGCTGACAAGAAACCATGCTTCATGTTTTTATGTGGAGTCCCCCCAGCACACGCAGTTGATACTGTAAACCCAGAGGGAAGCTTATGATTACTCGGATATTCACAAGCCAAGGCCTGATGTTCCTCTGCGACTCCAAAGTCAGCCTGCAAGACAGATTGCAGTCCTGACCTCTAACCTTTTTTTCCGCATCCGCATCTTGACATCCTTTGCACAGGCTGTCACTTTAGTATTCTGCTGAGCGCAAAGGGCAAAAAGTTCAAAATATTTTTTTTTCAAATTTAAAATGAATCAAAAATCATCATACATAGCAGAACTTTTTGGTTTTTAATGGAACAAATACGTTACTTTATAGAAAACAGATGTGAGATATGATTTTGAGTTAACAATATATACTCATACAGATAAAAAGATTTATCTACTGCAGATGTGATTAATGTTTGCAGCAAAAATGCAGTAATGATGGTAGAAGTGATCATTAAGAAGAAATAAATCACAGTGTTGCCGTATTATTGCATCAGGCCATTATCACATCAAGTGCAATTTTGAATGTTGCTTTTGCTTTGCTGGAAAATATAAAAAATAATTCTTTAGCAACGATGACCAGATTTTGAAGCACTTTTTTTTTGTATATATATAAGGACTTGACTTGAAAATTGGTTTTATGCTGGCCCAGTGGTCGATTACACTCGTGTAATGTAGGTCAGACAAAGGTCTACGGAGGTCTAAAGAGGAATCTCATTTCCACTATGTGGAACTTGAAAAATAGAAAGTAACTGTATGAATATGGCTCTGACACCTTTTAGCTTGTGAGTGTCCTGGGTCAAGTCCAAGAGAGCTGAACGCGAAGCTCATGCAGGATCAGTTCGTAAGAAAGGAAGAAGTAAGCTGACTTCCTACTTCTGCAGCATGATGGTGACTTTTGAGTTCTGTTAGTGAACGTCAGCAGCCCTTGCCTTCTTTCACAGAGTATGTCAAAGAATCTCATAAGATGAGCTTCTAATTCATGAGCGATCACATGACTGATGGCTTTGCTCCTCTAGAGCAGGCAGCATTAGTGACGATGAATGGTGGGATCACCTCCAGCGGAAAGAAGAAGCACAGTGGGAAAAATGGAGAGGAAAGACATTTTTAAATACCGGTCATACTGATGGATGTAAAAACCTTGCTGTGTTCCAGGGAATCCAGACCGTGTCATTTTTGTGTAATGTGAGGTTATGTGAACAATCTCACAGTGTTCTATATATTTGGCATTAACGGGGCAGTGCATAGGACATAGAACGGCAAAGGATGTTGTGTCACATGTCTCTGCATTCTTAAATGTACTTATTTTATTAACTAATAGCTAGAGTAGTAGGACAGAATGTCCTACTACTCTAGCTATTAGTGGCCATGGTACTTAATAAAATAAGTACCATGGCCACAAATAGCGTGTGGCCATGTAGCAGCTAGATATGCTACCTGAATAAATCATGCAAAACCCTGAAAATACTAAGAGTCTGCGAGTGTGAACGACCTGAGCTCTTCTCTCTCTTCCTTTCTATCAAAGTAAATCAGTCCTAGAGAGGTAACAGGGAGTGACGCCATGCATGGACAGAGAGAGCCCCAGACGGCACAGTGAAATACATGCTGCCTTCTCCCATAAAGTGCCCTCTTGTACTAATGAATGAGTCACACTCCCAGCACCGCCGCAGCAGAAATCACACGGCTTTGTACATTCGATAATATGACATGCACAACTCATGACCCCAACCAAGCAGCGTGTGGTTGAAAGGAAAAAGGAAAGTATCTGTTGAATATATAATTGCTGGGATTGCAGAACATTTTGTCAAGCCGCAGAGGTAAGATGACGTTAATGTTCGGCCTTCCAGGGACTATTGAATCCTCAATAGACTATTTTGGAGATACAGAGACTCTGTGCTCATATTAGAGTCCCTGCCTGAAACCCCTTGGGAGATAGTCTTCGACTCTCCACGGTGTGGATCCCTTTGAGTCTCTTGAAACTGTCTCCCAGGACAGTATTTCTTTTAGCATCAGCATGGAGAGTAGTTTTGCAAATGATGGTGTAGAAGTGATTTCTACACAGATTTCTTACAGCAGCCCAACTCAGTCCTGTCTCCCCAGCAAGCAGCAGCAGCACCCACGTTGCCCTTTTCAGAGACTTGTGTCATGTATTTGGGGAAAGGGCTACCAACAAACTTGATTGTTTTGCATAGGCGCATCCATGTAGACCAATATCTCAGTGGTTGTCACCTACCATCAAAATGTGGACTTTATTCATATAATATTTTCATTTCAGTGTATTTCTTGTATTTTATCTCACTAAATACTCATTTCTGCATTATTCCTTCCACATTGAGTCATCCTAATGTACTCTGAAAATGCGACATCTGTGGGTCTTTACACATTTAGGATGAAGTCTTTAACATTCAGGTGAGAATCCTTTTATTTTCCCAAGTATTCTGCCATTACAATATCCGTAGGGGTTGTTGGCAAACATGAAAACAAACAGCATGGGTTTATTTTGCAGAGGAAACTCAATTCCTGTCCTGCAGAGCTTAAGATGAGGGCCATCAAAGCATGCGTGGCATGCAAAATGACTATTTCGCTTGGGTAGTGCGTTAATCCATGAGAGTCGAAGAGACACTGAGTGAGTTGAACAGCACTAAGTCATGCGGCGCTGTGTCAGACAACAGTACGCTATCATAATACACCCCTCTCATCTCTCTGCATCGATTCTGATTAATTGGAAAGTCTTCATGCTGGCTCTTTGAGAGCTGATCTTTACTTTTCCGGCAGGTGAACTCCTGTGGAGCGCGGACGCTCTCAGTCTGTTTGCTTTGAGGTTAGCTCTTTCAGTTGAAAATATAATCACGTCATCCAGGAGTGGATAAAATAGTATAGGAAGAATATGCAATTTAAGATCTGCTCTGTAATCTGGAAACACATTAGGCTGGTAAAGGCCAAGTGAAATGCAAGTGTTGCCATGGAAACAAAGAGAAAGAGTCAGAGTTAGTCAAAAAACAAAAGGCAGCACACCATCCGGGTTGATGTTAGCTTCACAGAGTGGATCAGAATGTCTTAGGCTGAGATTTCATCTTATAAACTGATATTAATAACGAATCTTAAAATCACTTTGTGTTGTCATGGATCCTGGAGAATTAAGCTGCAGCCCATCTAATCATTTTATATTGACTTTCATGTGTGTGGGTTTTTAATGACTCAGAATAATTGAGATCTTCTTCTCTTGTTTCAGTGACTCCTGCCATTGTTTTTTTTAATGTGAATCTCCTCAAATGTTTTGTTGAAAATTCACCCAACCTTCCGTTGACATTTGAGGTGAGTAAATAATGATTCATCTTTCATTCAACTAAAGTTTCCGTTTTAAACTTGCTTACTGAGACCTCAAGCCGTTCCAACACTTGTGCGTTTGCTTTTTGACGAACGTATACGTTTTAGAGAGAAGCAGTTATTATATGTTGCTGTATCTGAAGAATGTCAGTGAAGTATTTATTTTTACTACCATAAATAAAAATAAGTTGCTGATAATGTAATTAACTTGAAGCATATTTCTGGCATGTTGACAAAAATCTGATGCCATAGACAGCTGCTTTGACCGCGAGTGACGAATATAAGGTCGAATAAAAACGGAAAAGACAAATGAAGATCATTTAGAGGTAAAGCTCACAGCATGGCCCACAGGCCACCATTGCTGTTTAGGCTGAAGTCCCCTTTTCTATGTCAGGTGTTGAAATGTCCTTGTCACATTAAGTGGCAAATCTCTTTGCACTTAATTTGCATTCCTGCCCACCCTTTCAGCAGCTGCAGCAGTTTTAATGACATTGTCTTCTCCCTGTCACATCAGCTGGGGGGCGATAGGAAGAAAGTCACCTGTGGAAGTGGTGGTAGAAAGGAAATGCCTTAAAGGACAGCAGTGAGACTCTACTGGGGTGACACTTTAGTGTAAATCCTACCCTGTCTGAATTACAGATTATGCACAATGTGCTGCTCTAGGACAGACCATAAAGGTTTAGCACAGTGTGCTTTATTTACATTTTTTTTACCCTCAGTGTCTGAAATTGACTGAGATTGACATTTATGTGTTTGGTGTTTGTTGCGTGTTAATTGTCATGGTCTCATCTTGCAGTGTGGGCGTGGCCGCGGGAGAGTTGGCTGAACACCTGGAGACGCACCTGCCAGTCATTTGGTCGATTAGTAAATGTTTGCTATTTAGACCCAGCGCAGCGCCGAACAGAGCAGGTGACATCGTGAAGGAAGGACTTGGGTTTAATTCGAACAGCCAGCCAGTTTGGGGAAGGGGTGGGTTGAGAACGAAAAGGGAGTGCATTTTAGGAATTGAAACATCACAAAACTGCTCTGAAGTACGTGAGAGACACATACGTCAAGAATATTGATCTTCATATCAAGCTGCCACCATCGTATGCGCCGTATTCCCAAGCAACCATGACCATATTAAATACTGTTCAACTAAGATTTTTACAATCAGCCTGTAAATGCACGTTGCCCACTTGCTGCCTCGGCTCCATCCATTCAGAGGACATGACCGAGCATCATCACACAGAACCAGGCTGAGACTGTATTTATTCAGTAAGGCCGTAACCACCAACACGTCAAATCATTTATTTTGTGATCTGGCCTGTATTCACCTTCAGTATCGGAAGGTGAAGCGTAATAGAGGCTGCTTCATTGATCTTCCAAAATTAACTTTCAGTTTTGCTGCATCCAAAAAACGGCCCATGGTCAGAGGCCGTTGTATTGGTGATCAATAAAGAGAGTGAAGAGCCAGAACATTGTGAAGAGACTCATTAGATGAGGAATTAATAATACAATATTAAACACCAAAACACCTGCCAAGAAAAATATGGGAAAATTGTACAAAAATGTATTTTGAAGCACAGAAAGCATTGGGTAGCATGAATTGGCAATTTATAATAACAAGCCCAGTTTAAATCAATGATTGTACGGAAAAAGAGACCAAATGGGTTGGGATGGAATTATCGGCAAAAAACATGTTTAGAGAAATGAGGCTTTTTCATAAGTGAACAAATGGGATATGGTGCCAGTGAAAGTGTTACTTGACGTGCTCTATGCTGATTTTAACATAATTGGCCTTTTAAGACCCCCATATAAAGAGATTTGTTGTCTCAAATTGGTTCTTTATAGAAAGATATTTCCTGGAAATTGAAATGGAACATTCATATATATTCTCCTGATGTCTTTTTATCTCCTTCCTCTATGTCTTTGATTTAAGCAGCGCAATCCTCCTCCTGAGTTCCTCTAATCAGGTTATATGGAAAAGGACTCTGGAAGCTTTTGAAAATACAATGTGAGCCTGTTTTTGTAAGAAATCCAAGACACATTTGATAGACAACTGCAATATATTAAGAAGTGCACATACTGGTTCAGGAATCCTTGCCTGGAAGACTTGACTGCCATTTCCACTCCTTCAACATCAATTTTAATTTGCAATTTGCCAATGCAGAACCTTGTCAGGGTGGAAAACATAATAACAGATTAAGTCTACTCAGTTTCTCAGATCAATTTTGCCATAGATACAAAAATATTATGTTCACAGAGTCTGACGGACTTGATTTCATGAAGCAACTTTAATATCTTTATGTAGCAGGGAAGAGGAGGTGGCCGCCATCATAATAGATGAATTAAAGCAACAAAGGATCACAGGAATCATATCGTTTCCCTTCAATTCTAAAAACTGCTAGTAATGACTGATGTTTTCATACTCATTAAAAAGATCCCCTGTTGTATGACTGCTCTGGAGGCCATTCAATTTCCACATAACAGGAATTATTCAATAGTGCAGAGAGGAAGAAAGACAAAGAAAGTGCCGAAGATTAATAAAGAAGATTTCTTTAAGACAGTTTTATATTTTGGTTTTTAAGGTAATGTTCAGGATCTTGAATACTCTGAGAAGTATTGAATCATTAGCATAACCCACAAGTGGTACCACCACTGGTACGACATGGTCACCTGAAGAGAACTCTGAAAAGAGGCGGAGCCTTTCAGGTCTGCTGTGTTAGGGATTCTCCCCAACAGCCTCTCTCTCATCTTGTCAGTCTTCCTGCCAACATTTCTCTTGAAACATTCTCTGTGAAAAATTGGTCAGCAAGAGGAAATTAAAGCGAAAAAGACATGACAGGATTTGAGATGAGTTCCTGAGGGGCGGCACAGTGTCAATTCAATTAAAGATGAAGCTAACGGAGTTTAAGCAAGAAAACGCAGCTGAATTCTGAAGTGAGCTCTCTGTGCTTACATCTTTGATCATCGCCAGCAGGGCTGGGCCAGCATCCGCTGTGAGCGTCAATGAATAAAAGAATAGGGGGGAGTTTTGTAAGTAGCATAATCCACCGGGTTATGAAAAAACATCTCATCCACTCTAGCACTAACTCAAATTTCAGTTCATCGCAGGGCCACAAAGGCAGGCAATCATTCACACACACACTCAAGCCTATGGGCAATTTAGCTCATTTACATGTATTTGGTGGTGGGAGGATGCCGGCGAACCCGGGGAGATTGGTTTGATTACAATCTGTGCGGAGTTCGTATGTTCTCCCCGTGTCTGTGTGGGTTTCTCCGGTTTCCTCCCACCTCCAAAACACAAGGATTTTAGGAGAATTGGTCACTCCAAATTGTCCGTAGTGCATGAGTGTGTGCGTGAATGGTTGTGAATGGAGGGAAACGCGTCTGGGCTGTACCCCGCCTCTCTCCTGTAGTTACTGGCATATGCTCCAGAGACAATTGAGGTCATCTTGTCTACAAGACCATCACAATTTCCTTTCATATGGAAGCAAAGGCTCACTCGATATCACAATTCAATGGAGATTATTTTTCTGAACTGGGCTTGGCAGGCTTTGGTTGCTTCTATAATTATCATTTGCAGTGAGAACATGATTATTACACTTGTGGGGAAATGGCTTTTATGGCAACGCAAAAGTATCTATCCCGATGCGTTCCAGATGTCATTTGGTTGGAACGTTTAATGAAGCTTTCAGGATTTAAAAAATACATTTTCCTTCTCATAGACACCCGGGGAACATCTATTAGGCCATTAATAGATTGCAGACTCGCGTTCTGAGTCACATCTCACTCTGCTCTATTCCACTCTGGATTGCTTGTGTGCACTGTGGGTCATAACGTGCATCACCATCGCTGGTTTGTGCAGGGTACGATAATTTAACCACCAGACCAGGAAGGCTGGAAATAAGCACAAAATGAGGTGTGGACACGGATCTTTCCTGCAGGACAAACAAAAAAAAACATCTTGTAAGTGATGAGACGGAGTGAAAAATATCACTATATAAAAGCATTGTGAATGTGGACTTTATTTAATTTGTCAACCATAAAAAAACATAAAAGAGGTTGCATCCCTACTGTTCTTATATTAAAAGACCATACTTTGATAGGATAAATATACCAATGGTACACACACATGTCGGGTAAAACTCTGAGAATACCAAGGTCTGGTCTTACTCGATTTTTTTCATTCAGGAATGGCTGTAAGAAGTAGGAATGCCTGAATTCCGGTTCTGTATTCAGTATTTTATTAATGTAAGCCAAGTGTACATTGTACAAAATATCTAAAACCGAAAGGCTTCATCACAATTAGCCTGCATTATTCTACTGCTAATATTCCATACAATAGGAAAAAGCATGCAGTCTCAATGTTTTTTCCTCCCACACCTGCTGAGTCTCTTTATCTCTGTTTTTGGGCCAAACATGTCTGGAAGACAACTTGTGATTTATGTAGGCTGCACACACATCCAACCACTTTCTAAAACACATTACAACACCCACAGGGGATTTACTGTTCATGCATTCTGTACACTTTCATATTATGAGACATTATTTTAACAGAAATAGAGCGTACAGCGACAAATAGTTACTTTAAAAGTGATTTTCTGTCCCAGAAATACATATTGTGAATAAATACGTATTTTATTTTTAGACATTGATTGTATAAATAGGTCCTGGGTGGCCTATTTCCATTTGTAGTCATTGAAATTGGTCTATTGGGAGCAAAACAATTCAGCCACATTTTGAATTAGTTAAAAAAAATATTTTGATCAAACAACAGTTTAAAAAGCTTCACATTCCATATATTTAACATATTTTTATGGGAATAAAAAAGTATTCACTTCTCCCCTCTCCTTTTTGGGCAGATTAATTTAAATTCTATTCAGTTTTTTGAGTTGGAATTGTAGTAGATTAATTCACTTATTTGGTTATGAGTTAACATATTTTTTGTGAGTTTATTTATGTTGTGTGTTTATTTTTAAAAGCCCGAATAAAATAAATATTATTATTATTGTTATTATTATAAGGTAGACCGAGAGGAGGGAATAACATTGGCTACAAGATTTGGCTACAAAAGATATATTTAAAGCTAATGGGAAAGTATACAATGACATTATTTCTGGAAAAGAAAATTTTAAAATTGCTAGTTTCCCATCGACACACCGTCTCGAAATAATCTTTCCGGTACAGATAGAAACGCACGCACACGCTACAGCGACTCAACCGGATATGACGTATACGCGCTGTAATTCAAATTTCAGGAAACGAAAGCGTCTTGTTTGAAAACGGACTTGTCACACAGGATAGTCTCAGGGAGTAGCCGCCGTCTCCTTTATCCGTAAGTGCAACATGTTTTGCCATTATTTATTATTAATCATTGTTCCATAGTGTAAACAATTAACGCGCGAATTAACGCAGTGTAAGTCCGTGTTGTTTCTGACCTATCTATTTAATGGTTAATAGTTTAGTTAAGATTAATTAGCACAGAGAGCTGACGGTGAAATTGTATTTACTAATAGTATTTTCATAATTTCAGATAGCATTAACATTAATATTCAAGGACCTAGGCATACAACACTTTCTGTATTCCGCTATGTCATGTCATTATGACTGCTTTAAGCTTTATGGGTTTCACCTTCAGGTAGATTTTTTTTTTTGTAGTTCCATATATCAGACAAATTGAAACTGGATGACTGTATATTTTTATGTGAAATAAAACAGTCTCTTTGTCTTTTATGTCCAGGTAACTGCCTCGACACCAACGCAGCAAGCATGGCCTCTAAAGGTGCTAAAGAGAGCATCGTCAATAGGTTGGGTTTCAAATCCAACAGCTCTGCCTCCAAGGCCGAGGCGGAGCTGGACCGGGTCAGGAAGGAGAACGCTCACCTCCGGAGGAAGATCGACGATCTGTCCAAAAGGCACGTGAAACCGCCTGACTCCGACAAAACCAAGCTGCTGGAGGTAAAAGAGGCTCTTTCACCAGTAATATTCATGCGTTTTTGAGGTTACCGTCTGATTTTCCTGCGTGCCTGTCTGTTTTTCGACTTTTGTTTATTTTTATCTCGTGTTGATCGTTTCAGAGGATTCTTTCCCTTGAGACGTTGCGAGAGAGAAACAATCAGCAGTTGCTTGTTAAAGAGCAGGAAGTAGAAATCCTAAGACGGCAGCTGACGGCTAAAGGAGGCGAGGTATGTACACGATTCCTCTGAGAAGGAATTAATGGGCAAACCTCGCATTTCCAGTTGATGCATATTTATATATCCGTAGCCCTTGATCTCCATCTCTGAAAACATGGATGCTGTAGCTGTCTGTCCAGAGTGTGGACACACCTCTGCAGCTGCGTCTCTCGGAGACTGGTCCTCGACTCGTGAGCGCCGGTGGCGCTTCGGCATTGTGTTTGTGACGTGTATATATTCCCAGGAGATGACATCCGCCAGACGGGGGGGGGGGGGGTTAAGCCAAACTAGAATTCACCCGCAGCTGTCACGAGAAAAGAAAATGAAAAAGTTGGAGGGAATTGCTTCGATTCCGTTTTGACAGTAGCTCACTTGACTGGCATTTAAACATCCAGCGAGTGTTTGACTGGAACTGTAGCGTGCATCAGCTTTCATGTCTCTGCTATCTCTGTGAAATCTTTTTCTATTGTTGTACTTGTCATTAAACAGAAAGGCAGCTAAAGCTTGGTAACTGCATGCACTTTGACATCGCGGATGCGTCGGCAGATCTAATTACACTTTTCCCCTTCCTCGTTCAGGCTGCACTGTCGTTTGCATTAAGCCTGAATCTTGTTATGGACAAGTAAACATTCTGTGTCTGGTTAAAGCAATCAAGTTGACACCGTTTCACGTTGTGGTGTTTTTCAGGTGGTGTCGTCGCTGCAGCTCCAACTGGAGCAGCGGAGGAAGGAGGCTGAGGAGAGGGATGCGACGCTCCAGAAATTGTCTCAGGAGACGGAGAGCCTGAAAAAACGGTGTCAGTCCTTAGAAACACAAGTGGTGGTAGGATGATTTATGGCCACCTTGCTCCTTTCATTAGTTGGAAAAGTTCACGCTGCCATTGAAATTAATGTCGTTATTTTTTTTAAATGCATCTTTCTGGTTTTGTTAGTGCCCGCCATGAAAACCTTTTTAAAATGGTTGATGATGTTAATTAAAAATTATTTTTCCGTAACCTAATTTAAGTTGATGGCAGCATGTTGTTGGTTTTTTTAGCTTATTTTTTTTTTTTTTTTTGCAAATCTGTGAAGAAATGGAGGAAAACATTATGTGTGTGTGTTTATCGGTGTTCCTGAGGACAAAGTTACAATTCTGTTGTCCAGAAATTACTGATGAGCCAAGTTCACTGCATGGTTTTTATTCTTTTCTCCGGTGGAGTATTTTTCTCCCCCTGCCCAAGGATTAAATCTTGCAGCAGCCTTGTGTCCTCTGGCTTCCATACTAATAATCCATCAGCTCATAGATTTCATTTTTGCCTTTCTTTCTCATTAATGCTGCAGAAAATGTCAAACTTAGGTTGTGATGCATCAAGTAACATTTTAGTGATGACCGGACTTCAGCCCCAGCCTAACTAGAAGTTGGGTAGATATTTACCGTTGGTCAGCTCTGAGTCATTGTTGCTCCTGGAGCTGATGGACCTAAGATTTTTATCTTTGTGTAATTTATTTTCCTTCAAACTCAACTGCCGCAAAAACAAACCTTATTTGGAATTGCAGCTGCAGCTATTGCGCTGTCCACTAGGTGGCATGATGTGGCCTGGGTGTTTCTCATCAGCTGCTTGGATCAGCCACACTAATTGGTTTGCTGCGTTTGATAGAAGTGTCAAATGGAAACAATGTAAATATAAATACTCCCATCGCTTTGACACAATAGTCCTGATTAAATAAATATGTCCAAATTGCGTTTTGTATAATTGATATAATCAAATCATCAGCACACGAGCCGTAGCCGTCACCCGGCTCCCTCACAGTCTGGCGTCTCTCGTTCGGAATCCAAAGGCAGCAGTGATGCCCGGGCAGATCTAGGATGCTTTGAGCACAGCAGGCTCCCACTTCAACCTGAGATGGTGGTCATTAGGATTCTCTTTGGCTTCTGGGCAGCCTCAGGTGGTGAAATCCCAAGTAAAGCATTTCATTGAAGATTCTGCGAATCCACCTAATTTCGCCGATTATGTCCCCGCTGATAGGGCGAATGGGGGTTGCTCTTTGTCGGTGCGTCGCAGGTTTATAGGACTATAGCCGATCCCTTTCTCCTCAAACCGCTGGATAGAACTCATTAAGTCTTGTGTTTGTGATCGGGGCCTCAAAGGTGTGCGTCTCAGATCAAGGTGATTATTTTTACCTTTTTAGACGTGTTTGAACATTCACTCTTGATGGAGGTTGTGGTCTTTCTGCATCAGCCAAAATGGAGCTTTTCCAGTCGTGTGGACTTTGACACGGTTCCTCTTTAGATCATCACTCAGCTCTCCAGCGTCTTTTCTGCAGTATGCCTCTTAAATACTTGGATCTTAATCAAGCTTTAAAAAAAAAAAAAGGATCACGGCATCAGCCTTCACAGAGATAAAGCGTGTCTCTTTTTCCATAATGAAGACGTGATTTATGGGGACGAGTTTGACGTGGCATGTTTTGAAGCCCACACAAACTGAGCTCCGGAAATGATCGTTTCCTTTTTTTCTTTTAATGAGCTATTAATATTAACACCAAAACAACAGGAGACTTTGAAGTATATGAAATGCAAATGTTTACAATATACATACAGATGCTGATTATTTTTCTTCTGCATGAATGTCACTACTAATCTGTAGATGTTGTCTCTGAATTCCTGTTTATACCGGAGGTCAGGAACTATTCAAAAGGCCAGTCGATGTACAAGTCTCTGAAAAAGTTGTGCATGATTGAGTGTGAATCCTAAACGAATGTTTTTTTCTTGCACCATTTAAAAATTAAGACAAGGAAGACAAGGAAGAATCAATCATTGTCTTGGATTAACGGTGGAAATAAAAATGCTATTTTTCTTTACAGACAGCCAGCTCATGAACGCATTGATGTGAAGACTGGATATCAAGTTCCCGTTTTTATCAACACTTTGTTTTTCTCCCGACAGAATGGACAGGTTCCACCTGGAGACTTGGCTTTAGTACAAGATCAACTGAGAGATGTGAGTCCAGTCAGACCTCCCTCTTGAGTGTGCTTGAAGATCTCCGATGTCCAAGCACAGCATTTCAATGTAGGGTTTGTGCTGCTCACCATCAGGCTCTGGAGAAGAACCAGCAGTGGCTGGCGTACGACCAGCAGAGAGAGGCCTACGTCCAGTCTGTCCTCGCTCGCTCAGCGGAGCTGGAGCAGCAGCCGGGCCAGGCGACGCAGCAGCAAACTAAAGCAGAGGCCACTGCAGATGGTGAGTACCGGCGATGTTCTAAGCAGCATTCAGAACTTTTGGTTTTCACAAACAAATGCTGCTTCTTTATTTGATGAGTATCACCTTATGCCTCCTGCTAACATTGTAGTTCCAGATAAAGATACTCAGCTGATGGGCCACTATGATCAGCTGCTGTTGGGGGTCCAGAAAGACCTGGAGACCCAGAAAGACCTGGTCACCAGAACGCAGCAGGCACTCGTTGTCCAGAAAGAACAGGTCAATCCAATAGGATTTAATGACATGACAAGATTTCTGCATTCCGCTGACTTGAACATTTATTCCATTAATTCATTTTTAATTATTTTATCATTTAGACCGCTATACGATGCATTTTCTAAAAGACATGCATTTTAATGTGTTTCCATTTGTGGCCCCTGCAGAGCTCGAACGCCCAGGCAGAGATGCGGTGTCAAAAGGAACGCATCGCGCGGCTCCAGGAAGAGATGTCTGCGCTGCAGAAAAGATATGACGAAAAGTGCGGCGAGCTCTCGTCCTTTCTGGGGAAGTACAAAGAGAAGATCGATGAGCTGGATGAAGTCAAGCTGCAGCTGCAGGCGCAGCGACTCCGCAACAGGTAAAGCAAGCAGGCTCTTGTAATAGAAAAAATACAGATGGATAATCTCTGTTCATCTTTTAATGTGGAATAACTATGCAGCCGTACGGACAAAGGGCGAGCTACGGATTGGATGATTCATCGACCTTGACTGACGACGATTTCAGAATGTGCAAACAAGACATTTGTCTTTAGTGGTTAAGTAACATATTTATGTGGATTGCATCAACAACGCATTTAGACAGGAAGCGTCTAAGGAGAGGGAGGTGTCGTCCGAGCGAGCAGACAAGATGAGAGCGGAACTGGAGAGCGTGACCATCCGACTGGAGGACGAGAGGAAGAGATCTGCCGACCTCCTACTGCAGGTGACACTCCCCATCACTCGTTGATGGGTTTTTTTCTTTCAATTATTAAAGATAGTGACTCAATGTCTCCGGAATTCAGCATCGCGTTTTTACTGATGCGTCGGCCATTACAGGTAAATATGCTGCAGAAATCTCTTCTGAGCCAGAATGAAGAACAGAGGAGAATTGCGGCGCTGGAGCAACAGGTAACCAGACGCTAGGCACGTTTTGTAGAAAAAATAGCCCGGCGTTTGGAAAGACCTGTATTAAATGGTGCAAAATAGTGAACGCCGAATTCATTATTTGTGTGTGTGTGTGGGGGGGGGGGGGGGGCAGAAACCCCTTCGTCTCAGCCTGGCTCTGCGGCACATACAGATAGAATATTCTGAGTGGCTGCTATTTCTTAGAAGTAGTGAAATCCATGCTGACCCTACCATTGCATTTGAAGCATACTGAGTTTGCGTGTCTCCCCTGCCTAAGATCCAGCTCTCTGCCAAGGACTTTGAGAATGAAAAGATTGATCGCCAGACCATGCAGCACCAGTTGCATAAGGTGCTGAAGGAGCTCCGCAAGGCGCGAGATCAGATATCTAAACTGGAGTCTGCTGTAAGTGTCACTGCCCATCAGGAGACTGTATGTTCACTGTTGAGTCAGAAAGAAAGAATGGCTCTGTCTGGGCTGCTCATATATCTAGTAGTAAATCCTGAATTTAGACAGATGGACTTTCAAAAGTACTTCATTTGCAATGGTTAAGGTCTTAATTTTATGTTTCAGAAACAGCCAAACACCCGTTTCTCAGAGCCCAGCACCTACAACAGCCTGGACTTTGATCGTCTTGTGATCAGCGATCCTCGTGATCCCACATCTCCCCCTAAAGTCCCCAGCCTCCTGGACGAGAGTTTCCTAGAGTGCCCAAAGTGTCGGACCCCCTATCCCGCCAGCCGCCACAGGGAACTGCTGGCACACATTGACTACTGCTTTGCTTGATCTCGAAAAAAAAAAAAGGTTCCCGATGTGTCGTCCAGCTTCTCTCTGTTTGGTTAACCTGGTTGTACTGACATACGGTGTGTGGCACTGCTGGGAACTGGACTAGATCACGAGATTTTAAAGGGCCATATTTAGACTATTCATTATCTCCGGTTCAGAAAAACAAGCACTCCAAGTAAAACATGGTTTCATTGAGTCAGAAAACTTATTTGTGTTAATCTCCAAATTCAAATTGAACTGTAGTTTCTAAATCTTAAATCTTTATACCAGACACTTATATGGTGAAAATACATTGCATTCTCACAGTGGAACAAGTTCCCAACTGCTGAAATGCTAGTTTTTGGCAGCTAAATAAGTTCATTTTAATGAGGGATAATGTTGAAATGCTGTATTTTTTATCTTTGAAGAATCTTAAATACAGTGTTTCTAGGTTTGCTACACATTGAATGAGTGACAGGTTTACGGCAGGTCCTAGAGTACCGTCAGGCCAAAGATTGATCCAGTAATTTATTCAAAAATAATGACAACCTTCCCTCCATATTCTTATTGATTCTTCATACTTAAGTTTTTTAAATATATTTGTGCTGTTCAGTTTTTAATCACTTGAAGTTCTCGGCTCTTTAATGAAATTATTTATTCTTGGGTTGTTTTATTTAAATCAAGCTATCTTGAATGAATGCTTTTAATTTCTCAGTAAATATAGCAAAAACACTTGTTTAGTAGCGTAGATTCTGTTCTGTATGTAGGGCAGCCTTTTCTAGATCACAGGGAGGTATCTTTATTAAAGTCAAACATACGTTTACAGGTTTGTAAAATAACTGCTGCTTTGGTGTAGCTTTCTTTTCTTGGCATGTATAAAACATGAGGGGATATTTCCATTGTTGTATTACTCATTTTTTTATTTTGACAGCAGTGAGGATAGACAAAATAATACAAATATTTCTCTGTGGAGCTTTGGGAAATGTAGTATTGCAAATCATGTTATAATCTCAGCCACATTTGCTTGAACTCCTCCGGCACTTAAACATACGTCCTTCTACAACTTAATAGGTCACATGGTGCCAGCTTGATCTTCCCCTACTGGGTGATTGCGCTCACGTCCATCTCCACCTTGACTTTACAAGCCTGCTCCTCCGTGGAGCTGGAATGAGATTGCATGATTTAATTCCTTGAACTAAACTATTTAAGGAAGGGGATTAGCAAAGGGTCTCTTTGTAGGGGAAAGGTGTTAAGGTGCCTTCATTGCTCCAGCCCTGGAAATGTAACTAGATAGACTTTAGACAGACACTTTCATGCTGTCATATTTTAGAGATTGTTGTTTTGTTTTTTCATATAATGTATTTTTAAAATTTGAGTGAAGTACATTGTTTTAACCAGCCTTTATCTGGTTTGTTATTTTTATTGTCCAATGATGTTTTGCCGTACACTGTATTGTGTGAAATGTGCAATAAAGATAGAAATTGAATTCCCTTGTGAAAGTCCTTTGTGCTCGTTTTCTCACATTTCACATGAGGTTTATTTGTACAATGATAAAGGACAAATATATAACTCCAAATCTCTTACGTTTTGACTGAATCCAACGCCGGTTGGCATGAGCTTAATATTTGCGATATAGTACAAATAAAGATAAATGTCAATCAAAAACTGAACCGAGCCAATACAACAGGAATGTTTAATTTAAAAAACATCAAGAGGTTTGTTTTATACAAGCAAGAAACGACACAAATAGCATTCCTGTATAAGTTACTATGAATGCTTGGATAGTTTGGTGTTCATCCATTTTTATTTATTTTAAATGTGGTTATCAAACCAGCATCAACAATCACTTTCCTACTACTATTTACAGCAACATGAATGCTTAACAGTTCTCCTGCTTTATCTTTAAAAAGAATAAGAAAGTCATAGTGGTGGAGATGGGACGATGATGAGATTCAGTCCCTGAGGGGGGGGGGGCGCTCTTCTTCTTAACTGCTGTTGCAGAAGTCTACGGTTGAAAGAAGACAAAGGATTTAGCTTTACAAAGCACAACATAATATGATGAACTCGTGTATGGAAAAACGGTGGTAATAACACTGGTGATATTACAGCTTTGTGGCAGAAAGCTTTCTGAATAATGCCCATTAATCCAATTGATAAAGTCAGGTATTGATCACAAGGACCTCTTCAAATGAATTCAGTCATTTGGTGTCTCACCTTCGAGAATATCACTAGTTCACTAAAAGCATGGAATGATCAATGACCGTGTAATCAAAGGTGCACTTGTGGATCTCGACTCACCAGTGTGTGCAACGGGTCTGTAGTTGCCCACCAGGCAGATCTCCCCCTTCTTCTGTAGGACGACAGGCTTATCCTCCGTCCTCAGGCCGGTCGGCTGACGAGAGAATATGAAAGAATAGCTGTCCTTGCAGGTTCCGTTAGAAAATACTTCTCTGCAGGAGTAATGGACGGCGTAATTGTCGTAGTCGGTGTCGATCACCCAGTGTTCATCGTCTATGAAAGGCAAGGGAGAAGGAAGAGCCAGTTTTTTATCAAACATTTGTTATATTGTGTATGAAATATCGGTAAACATTATAATAAACCTGGCATCCCAGCCACATCAACTGCTGAGACTTAAATGTGTGATCATCTCTAATTCAAATGATTGTTTTTAAAGCACGATTGCAATAATACAAGGTCTGCCGCTCAGCAGCAAATCAATGCCTCCCAGCTGATGAAGCAGCTTATTCCATCGTGCATTAGCCTTGAGTATCTTGTCGAGCAGGAGAGCCAACAAAATTCAAGTCGGAAATTCGTGTTGGATCCAATTACTGTTCAGCTGCGAATGTTCCACAACTCACTTCCACTCTGCAGGTATGATGCAACTCCCGAGTACGTCATCTTGAACTTGGCAGGGTCAAGGCTTTCCTCAAAAGTGGCCATCATGTTTGCACACATTTCCCAGTTGCTGGCGTTCAAGGAGAGAGGCAAGCATTATAAGTATGCGTGTGTGTGTGTGTGTGTGTGTGTGTGTGTGGGGGGGGGGGGGGGGGGGGGTGCAATATGCTTAAAACAAGCAGCAATGGATAGAATGAAGGAAAGGTGGCTGCTCACACTAAAAAAAATGGAATCTTACTTCAGGATGATGACTCTTCCTATAGCAGTGGCCGTCATTTTGCCATCCTCTTCTATAATAAAATTGGCCACGATGTTGTCGATTAAAAACAAGCCCTCTGGGTCCTTCTTTCCAACAGCGTACCACGTCCCTGCATACTATGAGAAATAAATCCACGTGTAGGTTCAACTGCTAAACTCTGAATGCTCAAAGGAAGACGCAAACATGATCGCAGACGTTTGTAAATCTGACGATATGTCCAACTCACTCTGGTCTTGTCAAAGTTCTGCATGACTTGGATGTTGGCCACCTGGCAGTCCTGTCCCCAGGACAACGCCAGGAGGCAGAGGGCCACAGCGTACTGCAGCATTGTTCTTCATGAGACGGTAGAGATAAAAACAAAAACAACAAACAGAAATAAACTCAGGATGAAAGTATTTGGTGGAGAGGAGGAGGCACAGTTGGGAACAGCCACTTTGACAGCATTTAAGTTCTCAAGTCAAAGAAAGTGAAGTAAATCAATGTGCTGCAAAGAAAACCATGAACAATTTGAGCTAAGGAATCAAAAACATTCAAATTAAACGAGTTAGAAACCAGTCTCAGTAAAAACACAACTACATAGTTAAGCGCATACCTGATTATGAAAATATGGCCGGCTCGCGGAGATCCTGTGCTTTTCTGTCAGGATTTGCCTTTATAAAGCAGGGGCTACTATTGCATAATGACTTCTGGAGACCCGACCCTCCCCTTGCACTCCTCGTTGCCATTGGACGTTTACATAATTTTAGGCCCCTATTGATTTGTGTGCTTTTCAGATTTTCTTTTTTTTTTTTTTTTGCCTGCAGAACATTCCAAAAGTGGTTTCCCGTCCGATCTGCTGAGGAACCTCTTGGTATTGTAAAAGCAACAAGCATAAAATCAAAACGGCAAAAGAGGAACCTCTTGAATAAGCGATGGAAAGCAAATTTAGATACAGACAAACATCTGTCACACTCCAGGGTGCACATTCTGAGAAAACAAAGTAGTGAGTTGGATTTTACATCAAGATACAGCTTGAGTGTTGCGCATGCACATGCATGAAACTACACAATAAATCTGAGAGGAGTGTGTGTGTGTGTGTGTTTCTGGGAGCTCCCAGAACTGTGTTTGTATTAATGGTGGACAGAGTATGCAAGTCCACTCACAGCAGAAAACAATCAATATGAAAGAGAGATAATCGTATCCTGCATTTCGTCTGAGCACAAAGTCTGGCATTTACGCCCACAGTAGGTGACAATGAAATGATGTAATTACAGTAACTAAACCCATCTATGGGTTTCTGGCTTCTGTGTGCAGTGCACTGTTGTCATTTGATCAAAGATTAACTGTAATGTTTGTTAAATTGCCCGACAGACAGAGAAATACTGTTGTTTTTTTTTTGTGAAACCACACTCAAGAACTCTCCTGGATTGCATGCTTAAAATGTACATAAATTATATCATTCAAAGTATAATCATGACAAGAATAACACAGAATAACGCTGTCTCGCAGGTCGGACTAAGTCTACGGTGGCAGTTTAATCTGTTGTTATGCTCTGAAATCACACCCTCTGTGGGCCCTCTGTCTGGTTGACGGAGCGCAGCGCTGCCAAACATCTGCAGCTTGCATAACCACGGGCCCCAGCTAGTCAAAAACAGTTCAATCACTCACTTTCAGCAGAAATAATAGCATCTGGAATTTGGCCAGAGGCGGAATAACATTTCGGAATCTTGGGTGTGAGCCGAGACACAGAATGTATTACACTGCTGGGTTTGTCTATACATTTAAAATTAATTTGTGGGGTGTGAAAGGCCCTAATGGCTAAATACGGCTTCTTTCTGAACTTCAAATAGGGCAATGTGGGCATTGTCCACTCATTCCACTCAGATATTCACTGCTGCCTCAAGCCAAAGGTAACAAAGAGCTTCACTGTAGAAAACACTCAGCTCTGTTTGTCACCTAATGGCAGGTGTCTGGGGAAATCCAATGGGCCGTCATCTTGGATCTTGCTCCTGTGGCCACGGTGGATCAGACAGTTTGATCCCAGAGAGCCGAAAATAAAGATTGTAGTTTTGTAAATACGTATGGAGAAGAAGAAAATACAAAGAAAGTTACTACAAAAGACACAAATGATTCCATTCATCCTGAAAAGAGAAACGCCAGAGTTTCAGCTGTGTTTTATTATTTATGTTCACAGTTGCATTTTAGTGTCCCCTGTCGGTCTTCCCTCTCCAGCACAGTAACCGCCAGCCACTTCACCCCACTGTGAAATGGGCTGCTCTAATTTGTTTCCTCGACTCCTCGCATCCACACGCCCACACAGCTTTTGTAGTTCTCTCTTGATGAGCTTGCCTTAATCCCCAAGGTAAAAAAAAAATAAAAAATAGTGAGGAACTCTTTGTCTTGCCAGCCTGCCAGCAGCTAACCAGACAGTACACTCAGTTAATAATAGCCAGCCATCTTTGTTTAGGGCCTTGTTCCCAGACGTCTCCCCAATTGGCAGATCTCCAATTCGAGGGCTGATGCCTCTGTGATGATGGCGATTTAATTAGAACACGCAGGTAGGCCCGCACTTTCGCAGCAACAGATCGGCTCACATTATGGCTCTAAACCCAAACGTGAACGTGCGCCTTAGGAGAGGCAATCCAAGACTATTAGGGACTCCACCGGACTATGACCATGGTAGATCTACAGACACTGACATTCTAGTCTGTGCAGCTTCTCTCCTGCATTTGTTTTCAAAAATCTACATCTGTTGTTTGTGCATTACTTTATTTGGAGAAGAGGCGCCTTATGCATTTTTTTTTTTTCTGTGCTCCCTCTTTAGAATTTGGTCAACATGAAAATTAAGGAATGGACGTGAAGAAGGTGGAGGATTTCAAGTACGTCGGGTCAACATTGCAGAGTGACGGAGAATGTGGGAGGAGCGAGGATGAAGGGAAAGGTCTACAAGACAGGAGGCGGAGCTAGAAGTGACCGATTGAGGAAAAGACAGGAGGCGGAGCTAGAAGTGACGAGATGAACATGCTGAGGTTCTCCCTGGGAGTGACCAGGTTGGATAGGATTAGAAATGAGGCAATAAGAGGGACAGTGAAGGTTAGACATTTTGGAGAAAAGGTCAGAGAGACCAGACTTTGATGGTTTGGACATGTCCAGAGGAGAGACGGGGACTATATCGGAAGAATGATGTGTTGGGGAGGACAATGCAAAGGACAGGGCGAAGTGGAGAACATTGATTTGCTGTGGCGACCCCTCACGGGACAAGCCAAAAATACAGTAGTAAGGAGTGCCATTTTGGAAAACTTGTTATGCATGTCTATTCCAGTGGAAAAACAAGGGGTGCATAAAATGTGTATAAATCTTGTTGATAAAGGAAACATGCCGCGGACCGGACCTTCTGTGTGAAAAGCAGCCCTTGATTGTAAGAAATTCTAGCGAGCCGCCACTGAGGGGAGCGTTACACAAGATAAAATAGTGCTGGGATTTGCAGGTTAAGGACGCTTAGAGCGGGGCTTTTAAAGTCATGACGTCACTTTAATTAGCCACCATTTGATCCTTTCAGCCACTAAGCCGCGCTCTGACTTATTCTGTCCGTCAGCGGACACGGGATGACTCCCTCGGGGACAGGGACTCAGATGCGCCTCAGCAGCACGCGTGGATGCTCTACTGATCCACTCAGCCGACCCCTCTCCGTTTCGGTGCACCTGTGCAGGTGATGCTTTTGCGGGAAAGAAGAGGCATACAAAACTGAAAAAAAGTTCGTTTTAAAAAATGGCAGACAAGGACAGCGTGGAGAAATACCTGGAGAACAACCCGCAATTTGCCAAAGAATACTTCGACAAGAAGCTGCGCGCCGACGCCCTGTCGGCCGCCTTCAGCGCGCCTCTGGACGTCAAGGACACCGCGTCCTTCAAGGATGTGAACTCTGTTCAAGAAGCTGCCATCATCTTCGAGCTGGTCCAGGAGCTGCAGAAACAGGGAAACATGGAGGGCTCCCTTCATAAAGTGTTGCAAAGGGTGGCTCTGATCGTGCAGGCCGACAGGGTCAGTTATTACATGTGCCGGGGCAGGAACGGAATACTCGAGCTCGCCACTTGCCTCTTCGACGTCACGCCCGCATCCAAATACGAGGCTTCCCTGGTCAACCCGCAGGCTGAAATTGTCTTCCCTCTCGACATTGGTATTGTCGGTTTCACCGCTCAGTCCAAAAAGCCTCAGAATGTTCCAGACGTCTCTGCGGTGAGGAGAATAGCGGCGCGCGCGCGCTCTGCTACAAAGTTGTGCGTGTGCGTGTGTGAGTCTGAAAAATAAGAGATGCTGTCATGGGTTTCGTGAATGTCATTGTTCAATCTATCTCTTAAAACATATCATTTATGTCTTTTTTTTTTTTTTTTTTACCTGCATCATTGTTTCAGGAGAATATCTCATTACCTTAATTGATTTATTCATGCTCTAACATACACAATGTCATAATATGGCCTTAAATATTGGTATTGGAACATGGCCCATGAAGAATTAGTCATAGGACACTTGTATCATTTCACATAGTTTTCTTTCTATTCTAATATTATTATATTGCATCAGCTGTCTTGTTTAATAGGTAGCAAAAGAACGCAATCACATGTCTGCACATGCAGCCAATAAAAGAACACAAATCCCAGAATGAATAAGTTATTGTGAATACCAATCTTCGACCTGTATGAAGTGCATGTATTGGTGTATCGGTGATAGGCCATTGTTTGTTTGTTTGTTTTGTCTGCCTTTGGATTCAGCCAAATCTGACATTTTCTTTCTCGTCTCGATACAGAATAAAAGATTCAGTGACTTTGTGGACAAACAGACTGGATACAAGACGAAATGCATGCTCACGTATCCCCTGATGGCTGAGAAAGAGTGCCTTGGAGTTGTCATGGTCCTAAACAAAATAGGAGCGGATGCATTCTCTGCAGAGGATGAAAAGGTAGGAAAAACTTTATCCACTGTCACTCACAGAAGAAGCTGAAGGGACAGGGATGTCTGATATAGACTGGTTCATAAATAAAGCTTCTTTTTTATCAACCAAAATAGAATCGTTATTATTAAGTCTTCTTTTTCTTAAGTATCTTAAACCCACCATAAATTACAAGAAATCTGATGGTTGTATACCAAATCCTCTGGCCTGCTATTTTAAATTTGCATCAAAATAAAGTCTTGCTGCGTTCAGCAGGGTGTAAAACACTCCTATTATGTTAGTGGGAGCCAATCAGACTCCACTGGCTTGGAGGGCGCGTGTGGGCATTTGAATAACGCAAAACCAATAAAAAATGCTGAATGATTTAACAGGATATGTCCTATCCCTGTGGTCTATATCAGAGGACAATCACTACTGACCATCAATATTCAGAAGCAATATACTCACGCTGAGGCACAGCTATGTAAAGACCCAACTTGGTCTTGGTCCTCTCCTTAAAAAAAAGTTTTAAGGAGAGGAATGATGGAAACTCTTAACTGCAGCCGCTCATCTGTTATGTGCGTGTCCTTTGTGTTAGATATGTATATATATAGTGAGACTTGGGTATTTGAATAAACCGCACTTCTGGTTTCCTGTAGATCGACTGAAAGAAATAGATGGAGTTTACTCTGTTCCTGTGTATTCCTGAAAGAAACCTTTCATCTGATTTGATCTGCAGCTCTTCCACAAGTACATGAACTTTGCTCAAGTGATCGCTCTGCAGCATTACACAGCCTACATGTTCAACGTGGAGTCCAGGAGGAGTCAGGTAATCGCTGCCATTACTTGCACTAAACAGAATGCAATTGATACTCCACAAGTTAGCATTTAGCTGCCTGCCACTCATTGCCGCTGCCCTCAGGTGCTCCTCTGGTCGGCCAGTAAAGTGTTTGAGGAGCTGACGGACATCGAGAGGCAGTTTCACAAAGCGCTCTACACCGTTAGGACCTATTTACAATGCGAGCGATACTCAGTGGGTCTGCTGGACATGACCAAAGAGAAGGTGGGGTTTTGCAGAAGTGATTGAATATACAGCCTTCATGACTACAGGGATAAATAGCATTAAACTATTTATTGCCTGCGTTTTTCCCTTCAAGGAATTTTATGATGAATGGCCGGTGAAACTGGGCGATGTGGAACCCTATAAAGGCGCAAAAACACCAGACGGCAGGGTAACTTCTCCGCAATCATTTAGATTTGTAGTACTTCAAATCCCAATTTCCTCATTTATTCTGTTTTTCTTCTTTATTTTTTTTATTTTTTTAAGTTGGTGTGTGATCACCTTTTCGAAAACTATTTTCTGTCTTTATGTACAGGAAATCCACTTTTACAAGATCATCGACTACCTCCTGGAAGGCAAAGAAGAAATCAAAGTCATACCGTGAGCAGCATTGGCTCTAAATCCATGATAACATTACATTTCAAAATGCAGATTGATGTTAAGAATTACATTGATGTTAAAAATAAGAATTATTTTATTATTTCTGTGAGAATCTGAGGCCACACATTTAAATTGACAGAAAGGGAGGGGTCCTCAATACGTACGGTACTTTAAGACACTTGAAGCATCAGGCTACTTTAGACAATCCTGGGCTTTGCTTGTGCCTTGTTTGTGTGGGCATCTTTATCTGCAGAGTCATCATAATGCATGCAAGTCAGCACAAGTTCACTTGCTTCTTGGGAATAATTTGCCCGTGTTCTGTTTCTCTTTTTCAGCGGTCCGCCTGTAGATCACTGGGCTCTTGTTAGCGGACTACCGACCTATGTTGCAGAGAACGGCTTTGTAAGTCGCTCGCAGCTGCAAAAGAGGGCAGTTCATTAGCAGAACTAGACAGACGTACCGTCATCTAAAGCAGCCGCATAAGAATGTAGTGAAAACAAGGGATGCATTCATTACAATGTAATAATGAAAATGAGCAGCATGCACGTCGAAATGCGAGACTTCAACGTTCTTAATGTGACTTCCTTGCAGATTTGCAACATGATGAATGTGGCTGCAGATGATTTCTTCACTTTCCAGGTGAGCTTTCCGTCCTGCTGATTCATAAGCACAGTAAAATATGCTCACATTCAGAAAGGGCTGTTTTGAAACTGATGGACAAGCACGACTCTTTGATTTCACCGTCCTTCAGAAAGAGGCTGTGGACGATACGGGTTTTGTCATCAAGAACGTCCTGTCGCTGCCCATTGTCAACAAGAAGGAAGAAATTGTCGGCATCGCCACGTTTTTCAACAGGAAAGACGGCAAGCCGTTCGACGAACACGACGAGCAGATCACAGAGGTCAGCAGCATGCACGCTTTTAGGATTTTCTGTCCCCTATCTGCCTCGACAGAACAAAAGATTTAGATAATGTTGAGCTAAATGCTTGGAAATGATTTTGCATTTGCCACACAGTGCATTTATGAGTAATCGCTTCTTACTCAGCTGTGTTTCTTCTTTACTTCCTGGCCTGCCTCTTTTGCACCAGGCTCTGACACAGTTCCTGGGTTGGTCAGTGCTGAACTGCGACACCTACGACAGGTTGAATCGCATGGAATACAGGAAAGACATCGCCCAGGAGATGCTGATGTATCAGAGCAAATGCACCAACAACGAGATGCAGTCCATTCTGGTCTGTATCGGCCTGACCCCGCGCCACATGTTCCCTCCCCTTTGACCTCGCTGAGCATTTGATCTACTCACGCAGGAATTAAGAGCAGTTAAAGGTCAATGCACCTCAAATAGCTTTTTGAGTGTAGGACCTCTCCTGTAACAGCCATTGCAGGACTAATGAGCGATCTGGTGCATCGCTTGTCAGTGACTAACATTTGAGAAGGGAGCATAACAGCTTAGAGCGTTGCAGCTTTCAGCACTCGTCTGAGGGGTTTGATTTGTAGAGTCCTCTACAAATGATTGCTCTCTGCTTTTTTTTAACCAGAACACCAAAGAAAAGTTTGATGCAGACCCTGAAGACTGTGACCAGAAAGAGATGTACAAGCTATTGGTATGATCTGTCATCGTTCAAAATGAAACACATCGATATCAAAGATATCACACTTTAGCCGACAAATAGAAATTGGAATATTGAAATGATTTGCATCATTTGTCTGCATTTTGTGTTTGGTCTTCAGAAAGGAACCTGCCCACCAGCGGACAATATCAATGGGGAGAATTTGTACTTGTTCTCCTTCAGCGACTTCCCCGTCTCAGAGTTTGACCTCATCAAAGCCGGCATTCGCATGTTCTTTGAGCTTGGTGTTGTTGAGAAGTTTAAAGTTCCTGCAGAGGTGAGCCGTCTGAATGTGTCACGACGCCCTCAGCGGTGCCGACGCTGCAAACCGTCCTGATTACCTGGAGGATACCCCAATTTGTTTCTGCAGATGTAGCTAATAGTTGACTGTATGCTTCGGCATAATGCGTGAAATACCTCAGAAAAGGGCCCAGTTCAAACATTTATTTAATTAACATTTCGTATAGAGTTGTCTCTTTGAATGCAGACGAGGGAGAGATGATCGAGGGTAAATCTGTCATCGCGACGCCTCAACTGAATTCACGTTTTCTTTTCTCTCACCTTGTCGTCCGATCCCACCTTCCCACTCCAGACGCTAACCAGATGGATGTACACAGTGAGGAAGGGCTACCGCTCCATCACCTACCATAACTGGAGGCACGGCTTCAATGTAGGCCACACCATGTTCTGTCTGCTGCAGGTAACGCCCGCACAGCATCTGCTGCATCTACGGTAGACCTCAGCGGTAGAGCTCGCAGATTGTGTTGGCCTTCCACTCTTTCATTCGCATCTCTCTTCTGCATCCACGCAATGCGCCTTCAGGTGTCAAGCAGACCGCTCTGTTTATATGCGCCTCACATTTCTTCATATAGCTAGTCGAGAATTTCCATGGAGGTAAATTCAGCCCACATTAAGTATTGATCGTGACGCGTTTTAGAAAAATAAAATGTGAGGTCTGTTTTAATGACAATGGTCTAAGTTCATCATTACCTGCCTTCACAATCTATACGTGCACACGTAAATGCCTGCACACAATAATCTATAATTTCTGTCTTCCTACTACAGACGGGGAGGCTGAGGAAGTACTACTCTGATCTAGATGCCTTTGCCATGGTGGCTGCTGCTTTCTGCCATGATATTGACCACAGAGGCACCAACAACCTCTACCAGACAAAGTAGGCCAGCATAGTATAATTTGTCTACGGGTGGGTGCTGTGTGGATGTGGGTCACCTGTGTTGTCAATTTGTCTCCTCTCTTGTAGGAGTACACATCCTCTGGCTAAGCTTCACGGCTCCTCCATCATGGAGAGACACCACTTGGAGTACAGCAAGACGCTCATGGCTGAAGAGGTTTGGCACCGTCACAGGATGATGAATTCATAAACGCATTTACTGTAAATGATGAGAGACATTTTGACCCCTCATCACTTTCTCTTGCAGAGCCTTAATATATTTTGCAACCTGCAGAAGCGCCAGTTTGAGCACGTGCAACACCTATTTGATGTTTGCATCATTGCCACCGATCTGGCCCTTTATTTCAAGTAGGTCACACACACACACACACACACTGCTAGCACACCGCAGTATAGCCACAGCTACTTAGCGGTGGCCAACTGTTGTACTTCTGCTTGTGCAGAAAAAGAACTATGTTCCAAAACATCGTGAACGCTACAGAGCCAATGGCAGATGAAAAGGAATCCATTGGCTTCATCTCCAACAACCCCACCAGGAAGGAAATCGTCATGTATGTAAACGATTCAAGCAGAGGATAATTCAGCTGGACAGGAAACTAGAATTGTTAGAAAGATTTCTGCAGACCTTTGCAAATCTTCAACATCAAAAGCACTGTGTAGTTTTTTTTTTTTTTTTTTGCTACTTCAAATATCTGTCTGTCAACTCTAGGGCCATGATGATGACAGGCTGTGACTTGTCAGCCATCACCAAACCTTGGGAGGTACAAAGCAAGGTGGGTTGCCTTCACGTGGGCAAATAAATAGTGTGAATAAACACACACAGAAGCAAATCGTACAAACATTTTGCTTTTGCTGCGAAGCGTTAAGCATCAAGTTTTTTTATTGTGCAATTTTTCTCAATTTTTAAGAATGCCACTCATTCACTGTCCTTTCCTCCGTATCTCTTTTCTTTGATTTCCCTCCACCACCGCCCCCGCTGCTCCTCTCCAGGTGGCTCTGATGGTTGCTGCTGAATTCTGGGAGCAGGGAGATTTAGAGAAAAATGTCTTGGACCAACAACCAATTGTAAGGGTCGCGCCTCTCTAATGCCTCGTCTTTTCTCCATGTCCCATGACTTCTTCAACATTTTGCATTGCTTTTCATCTGAAACTCCCCTCCTCTTCCTCCCTCAGCCCATGATGGACAGAAACTGTTCCGATCAGCTACCCAAGATGCAGTGTGGTTTCATTGACTTTGTGTGCTCATTTGTGTACAAGGTAAGGCTTTTGCAGAACACAGCTGGCACTATAGACTTATAATGAAACAGTGAGCGGGAGGTGACGGTTCGAAGATGAATTTCAAGTAATGAAAAAAGGACAGGCATGGATTTAGGAGGGCGAGGGAGGTTTCTGGATTTATTTATTTTTTACTTTCATATCATGAATCATTAACTTTCCATAGTTAGAAGTGTGACTTCTGATTTCAAGACAAAAAAAATGCTTTTCCAAATGTGAATTTAATTCTGATTTGACTAAGTTAGGAAGGTACTGTTTATCTTAGAGATATACTACCAATACTACAGGTACACAAGCCAGCAGGCACGCCTGATCTGTGATGTAGACAAATTTACATTTCAGTTTCCGAAAAGGAAGGAAACGAAACACAGATTGTGTGTCCATATCTTCTACAATATGATTGCTAGATTTATAGATGTGTTGTTCTAGCTTCAGCCAGTTTTGCTTGGATGGCAGAATGTACAGAACTGAACTTGTTGAACCCAGACGGTCCTGGGGGGGTTGTCAGTGGATGACAAGACAGCACACATCTGTTGTCTCTGTGGAAGTGCATAATCCGAAACAACGGGAGTCCCCTGCAGCTTGCATCCCACTACGTGACTATGGTGTATATCTACATCCAATGCATTTCCTTTCATTAATCAGGAGTTCTCCAGGTTCCACAAGGAGATCAAGCCCATGTTTGACGGTCTGAACAACAACAGGGCGCACTGGAACGAGCAAGCCGAAGTATACAACGCAAAGATGAAGGCCATTGAGGACAAGAAGAAACTGGAAGAAGAAGCCAAGAAATGTAAATATATATATAGATATCAGTTCAGATTATTGCCTATGGTAAGAGTTCAGAGATGAGAAACATTTGGCCTGACTGCGTCGTTTCTCTTGTCTCTTTCATTCCAGCTGGAGACGGAGGGAAGTCGAAGACCTGCAGCATCTGCTAAGTTCCTACTGTGATTGTGGATATGGACAAATGCGGATTGGTTTGACAGCTGATCTGATTCAACCAAGACTAGGCTATAGCTAGATTAATCTGATTTACTCCAGATTAGTTCCTTCTGGTTAGATGCCATCCTCTCTGGTGCAGCCTCGACATGGTCAGGTCTGCCCTGCGGCCCTGTCTCACTATTCTTCAGTGGAGTAGGCGTCAGAAACTGATTGCAAGGGGAGCCATTTGACTCAGAAGGTATGATGTGTTTGAAACTTCCTGTTCCCAGTTTGAAAATCAGCAGCCGCTTGGACAATGTACAAAATATTTCCATGTAGCACAGCAACAACTGAAACATTTCTGGCATGTATGGTTTGAAACGGTGCTTGAATACTTTCTTAAGGTGTCCGCAAAATGTACAACTACATTGTAAAAAGTACAAATGCAGTAGTCTTTATTACAGTAGCTCAAAAAGGACGCTGCGTGTGTGCTGGGTACAAGCCAAAGTTAATGGTTTTCAAACAGTATTATAATACAGCACTTTGCACTTTGCATGCGGCTGATTTGGCTGACAATGGATGGAGAGCAGGAAGAGCAGGCAGGCATGATACCAATAGGAACTTTATATGTGCTGGGATCTGGGTACAAAAAATTTTTTGGGGGGGGATGTAAAAGTAGCAGGAGTTCTGGAATTAACTTCTTGAACAGGAAGCTGCAGTCCAAATGTTCTGCTGCAAAAGCAACGTTGAAACTGAGGTACACAGCAAGCGATCATGCTCCACCAAACAAGGGCGCAGGTGAGCTGTGAAAAGCGATATTTATTTTAATATGCAATCTATCGACATACATATATATTTTTTTGATTCTGTGTCTGAGAATTTTTGTACTTGCACTGACATGGATTGGCGAGTTTGAGGCATTGTGAATCTATTAAGCACGGACAATTAACTATTAAGTTACCTTAAGTTGTGGGGGAAATCTAAATTCAGGAAGATTTTTTTTTTAAAAACATGCATGATTCCACATGTATATAGTATATTACATAGAAATTGTCAAATGTAAATTGTGTAATGTTCAGCATGTGTGCGGCAAACGGCTGGCATGAAGGGTGTAACGTGAACGCGAACAGGGCGCCGTGCATCTACCTCTCCTGTAAGAAGAGTTGATAGGATTAGAACTGATTGATAGCCAGTGTTTGAGATTGACACAGCTTTAGACTTTAAATACCCGTCTTACCAGAGGCAAACAGGCTACCAACGCCTGATATGTATTGCTTGTTTAAAATGTTGTAGATGCAGCTGTAGCCTCACTGATTGTAAGACCGTAGAGGATTTTATTTTAATTTCTTCACTAAATCATGCAATAACTGTCAAGATGGTGGGAATTTCCCCACAACTCCTCTCCAAATGAGCCTGAAATGAAAGAGACCTACCGTCAACCCCCTTGAACTTTTACCGATGACCCTCGCAGGTGAAATGGCATGCGCTCAATGGTATCCATTCTGATCAACCGGGCATCAATTAAAGGAACTTGATCCAATCAGAATGGCCTTGGGACTGCCTGGAAACTCCATTTCTTACTGTTTACGGTGAAGTAAGGGGCTGTTCTGACAACTGCAGGCAAAACTGGGCAAAAAAACAAACGTTCCATGCAACTCCATCCATAATGAGTTACCACAATGTCCCTGCTGCAGACATTATATATGGATGTTTACACCACAAGTTCTGGCTCCAGCTAAATGAACCCCTTGCTTGTCCTTCGACGGATTTGGATTTTTGAGACTCAAAATGTATCTCATCGCCTGTCATTCCAACATTAGAAATCTATCATTTGATGTATGAAAAGAGCTGTGTGTACGTGTCTTGAGATTTAATGAGCAAATAAAGGAATATATGGATGCATAAGAAAAGACAAAGCACATCAAGTTGTTTTTTTTCCATCTCTTATTCACTCGATTCAACCGTATGGAGGTTCGGGCAGATACAGAGAATGGACTCTCGGTGGTTGTTCTTACACGCATATATCGTGCTGGGAGGGATCTTAGAGGCTCCAAAGCTGGATGAGCCTCTGGGGAAAGAGGATCAGTGGATTGATTCAGTCCAATGCAGTGTTGTCTGGCCATATTGTTCAGCACGTGCACCTCACCTGGTTGCAGAGGAAACTAGAGATTCTGCAGTGTTTTACCATCATTTTAATGTCACATATGAAATGAGATAAAATATTTGAACAAACAACAATCTTCTTTATTTAAGTTCGCCAATACTTGCGTCATCAGGACTGTTTATTTCATAGAATGCGGGTTCAGTGGGTGCAGAGCTACTCCCTATTTGTGTTTGAGCTTGACTGTTTTTACATTCATCAGATTTCACAAGAGCTCTATTGCGACATCAGAACCAGTTTGAAAATCAGGCGTGTTACGAAACGGAATCCTCTGTGAAGTGGAAGAAACTTAAAAGTTAGATTTTTTACAAGGTCTATAATCGCCCAGCAACCGCACGCAGTTTCTTTCTCTGGAAGTTGAAGGGAACGCCTCGCTTCAATCCGGCCTTGGTCTTTTGACTCATCATCTGTAAACTAGTATTTCAAAGAAAGCACAGGAAAGTGTGCTGAATGTGTAGCACAGATCCAGTTAATAGGAAATACGTTCAGCCTCCTACAATATTAACATTTTAAAGAGCACGTTATTCTCTACAACAATGCCATTAGGCTTTTAACAGTGCATGTTAGCAAAATGTTGCCCCCCCCTATTTGGACAGATTGATAGGTTAATTTTTGTTGATGTGAAATTTGAAGACAGAGCCTCGTTGCCTCCAATGGCTGAATTAATTTCCAATTATTCCGCACCGTCAGAGGACGGGATTTGAACAGTGTGTTGGCAGACACGTAAATCAGAAACCAACAATACAGGAGAAGCATTTTATTTATTTCCGTAGCACTGCGAAACACATGCAGTTTGGCGAGTGTTACTGTACATATACAGACGAGACTCAAACAGAAGATGATCAGCTGCACGCAGAAGGAAGTGTTGTCACAGCAGGGTTGCCGCCGATACCAGCAGTCAAAGGAACATGTCTTCAAAGTAATCGTCAAACTCCTCGTCCCTAGACGGAAAAACACAATCGCAGGGGTGTCGGTTCCTGTCGTGAGCAATGCTGACACAGACATTTAAATGCTTTGAGAGGTTGGCCCAACACTAGATGTGCTTTGCTTTTTTTTTTTTTTTACATTTACATTTTATTTAGATTAAAGGATGCCCAGTTCCAAAAAGAACACGAACGAATAGTAACTGGCAGCAAGAACAGACAATTTAAAGGTCATGTACAGTACAGGTACTAGTAGTGAACCTGATTTTCATCCCATAATTACCAACATAATTACATAGAATCGAGCTAATAGCGCTTGAATAATGTGCCGTCAGTGCAGTGGATCAGAAGCACTGCTACGTATTATCGAGCATCTGGGAGTCAGTTTTCCTTCCAGATGTGTGACTGAATAAACTCTGCCTCTTACTACTGACCTTCTCAAAAGCAATATCATACCAAATCTTAAGAGGAGCGTGACAGTTGAAAGTTTAGAGGCTTTCTTGACAGTGAACGTGATCCAAGTGGTCTTAAAAGAGATCTGTACGTTATGCAGGCGACGCGGTAAAGATTGTCCCTGGTGGTTTACAGCTACTTACTGGGCGCGGTTTAATTAGCCTTAGCCGTTAACCTCACCTTGACTTCTCCTCCACGGCGGGGGCGGGTCCACGCCAGTGGTCGGTTTCCGATAGGTCTTCCGGCCCATCGCCAGCTTCAGGGTGTAAAGAGAGGATTTTAGAGAGTGGTCAGTCATGCGTCCACGATCAATTCCAGGTCGGCCTGATCGGCTGAAATCTCAACCTTTAGTTCAAACCTGCCCTGATTGGATCGCTCGTTGCTATTTAATAAAGGTTACGCCTTCAAGAACTGCTTGAGATATGTACACCCTGAGATGACAGTAAGGAGTCTGGAGAGACCCCGGAACTAACAGAAGTGGGGGAAAAAATACAGACTTTTAGTAAAGGGAGGGGGAGACAGTTGAGAAAAAACAGACCAGCTGTCAGTCTGTTATCATTCCCTGCACAGCTAATGGGTGTTTTCACTCCAAAGTTGGGAGAGTGTCATGATCTGGAAGCCTGGGGGGTGAGTAGAACATAATGTATCCAGTGTGTGTGCGTGTGTGAGGGAGTGAGGGAGTGAGAACGAGACAGAGTTACGACCGCTACCTTTGCCCGAGTCCTGTGACGCCTCTGAGCTACTGGAAGAGGTGGAGCGTTCTGCAGAGAAAAACGGAGAGATAAAATAAGACGGGTTTTAAACAAAAAAAAAAAGGGTGGATGAGAAATAAAGGAACACGAGAGAGAAACTAGAAATACACTGCCTCTTAAAGAAAGACGACTCCCTCAGGCGGTTCCCATCTGATTAAATTACTGCCCTAATTAAAGCGGCAGTTCATCTGCCGGGAAGCGAGACTAACCTCTCTGCCTCTTGCGTTTTTGTTTCTTGGAGTGCGAAGATGGCCTCTTCCTCTTCTTCTGTGGTGGCTCCCGGGCCTCCTCTGCTGACCTTTTCGTTTTGGCCTTTGCCTTCACCTCCTTCCTCCTGAAAGCAGAATCTCACTTTGACCAAGCCGTACTAACACTATGAAGCAGCCATTACGGCGCCGTTCAGGAGATGACCAGAAATCCATCACGGTACTTTCAAAAAACAAAAAAGGGGGGGGGGGGGGGGGGGTCAGGAGTGAGTCAATGCATCCCATATCTAACAGCAGACTTATTCAGATTTCCATCTATAACCTTCTGAGTGTGTGCTGACTGTCCTTCGTGGCCTGTCCTACTTCTAGCAGACTAAACATCACTCATTGCGGGTAAAAAAGATCTACATTTTTAATGTAAAGATGTCTCAAAGACAAAAAATAAAAAAAAATATTTTGCTTACTTGTGGTGATAGTTGAGTTTGAAGGAGCATTCAGGGCATAGTCCTAGAGAAAAAGAAAATTAGGTCCAAAGAAAGATTTTTTATTTTTTTATTAACTAAGAGGAAAGTCTTACATAACCATGATTTTTGTTTTTTTTAATTAGCCAACCTAAGAACACACTCCAGGATCAAAAGAGCATGTTTCATTAGTGTCAAAACAATGAATTTAGAATTACTGCAAGTTGGATTAACGCTCTCAGTTTGTGAGGAGAAGCAACATGGATGTGACCTGTTACTTATTTGCTGATTAAATTAGTCTCCAATGTCTTGCTTCAGTGAGTTTACCGCCACTGGTGGGTCCACCAATTATACTTAATACCCTAACAAGACTTTATCCAGTAGGACAACCGAAGGATTATCGTTAGTCAGAAAGTGAATACCCCCCCCCCCCCCCCTCACACACACACACACACACACACATATACACACCCAGGCCGTAAAGACTCACTCGTAAAATACATGCAAAGAAAAATACCATAAAAAAGAATGAATATTTACTGAGTTTGACCAATGCATTTCTCTTCTCGCCTTGTTCCACATAGGCAAAATTCACCTCCCAGCTTTTCAAGCCTTCCTGCCGGTCGCAACGCTTGTTCCCGCACTGGAACTGACCTGGAACCCCACAGAGCACACCTACTGTACACATGCAAAGACAGGGTTCATCCACATTTATGTAAATAAGTCCATCGCTTTTCTGAACGATCAATTAGTGACAGTGAACGCAAAAATAATATTCTCGTACAAATATTAATCGCAACAAATGCCGATTTGATTTCGATTTTCCTTGTTGGCTAATCTTGCATTTTGTAAATCAATAGATCCAAACAACTCAACTCTCCTTTCTGACCTTTCTGACTTCACATCTGCCTACGACTCCTGCACAGTGATGTGTGTGTGCGTGTGTGTGTGTGTGTTGTGCTTTTTTTGGTCTGAGTAAGGAATACGGACTATAAATCAGCAAACACTTCAGCATCAAAATGCCCCCATGCCCTCCTCCATTCATGTCTACACATCCCATCCTCCTTATCCCCTTGTGTCTTCACAACACCTCATCCCCCCCCAGGCCTCCTTCCAGCTGCCGCACAGCCTGCCCATTATCCCTAGAGGAGCTTAAAGTGGCAGTGATCTGGTCTCCGGGCTCCCTCCAGATTGTGACAGAGGGAGCAAAGTGCGTCAGAGCAGTCCATTCTTGGCACAAGGGTGTGAAATGCTTCTTACTCCGCGACAAGAAAGTGATGCTCGCCACTCACCGGCTTAAGATCGAGACTGTGTAAACACTGAGGACAAGTGAGGCTCGTCATCATTGATTCATGCCACTTCGGAAGGCTTTCCCTTCATGTGCTGTATCAGATTAAAGGCCGATGACGCCCGCTACATACTTAGCTCCAGGACTGGGTTCTGATGACGCGGCTCAGTTTATTCTAGAAGGCCTTAAGTTGTGATCAAACAAAGAAAAGGTTTATAGCTGATATTAATTAGAGACAATCCCACTGGGTTTTTTTTTTTTTTTTTGGAATTGAAAGACTGCTTAAATTTTCATTTGAGTTCTTTTTTTTTTAATATAGCCAACAACTTTGCAGCCATAGACACTTTTATTACTTGTCTATGACCTCATGATCCCTTACTGTAATGTATTTCACACTCTACTGCATCTTGCTCTCACTATTTGTCCTGTAAACAACAGCAAACCCACAAACATTTCAACTAAATACCAATATGTCCACAATATAGTTTTTTAGATTGAACAATTTTCTAACTAAAAAACATGAATCTAGTCGTATTAAACTAATTTTAGATAAAACACCGTCACATCTAAATGTAGAACACAGCCATGTGCTCATTAGCGCTAAATACTAAATAATGGGAATGCCATCAGCTCTGAATGTCTGTGATCGTGGGCCAAATTAATTTAATGAAAAGTCAGGGAATCATCCGAGTTATTGGAATACTTCCCGAGGGGAAAAGAAATGTCCTGATTAATTTCACTTAAAGCCTCCCAAAATTTCAACCCTGGGATCCCCCCCCAGTTTGAACCTAAGCAGTGGACCTGCTGACTAATTACTCCTAATGCAACTAAATACAATAATTAAATTCCTTACAATAAAAAATGGCAAAAGGCAACTTGAAAATGTCAAATGAACATTTAGTTGCCATTGTATTCTTTTAAAGCTTTAATGGCTGGACTTTTCTGGCACTGTATGGGTGCGACTGGGGACGGGGCCACCTTCTCCACTCTTTGCCAACATGGCGTCATAAGTAGTGACTGGGCGGCGGCCTTAAGAGAACCGGAGACTTAAGAGAATCCTGTCGTCACCATCGCCGGTGACGTCAATTACAAATGCAATGGAATTCTCCCATGACGTGAAACAAGGAACTGAATCCCATCAGCGCTACAGAAAAACAGCTCAGTGACAAACGTCAATGAGTGCAATGCACGTGAAGGTTGTACATGTCTGACCCTGCAGCTATTGAAAATCCACAATACTGCCAGAGCGGAGATGATAAAAATGCATTTCAGGGCAAACTCTACTGGCATATACGTTGAAAGCGAAATATTACCAAGGTCAGTTAAGAGTCCTTTGCTTATTTCTGATCATTTTCAGCCCCAGGTCTCACATTTTCCCCCGCAAGAGAAAAGTCAGAAGAAATATTTTTTTTTTAAAGATGCACACATGGCGTCCATGCTTCATAAAACAAAGCTGTAAGCAACAGTTCCTCTATGGGTCTCTGTTGAAAGTGGAACAAAGGATTTCTACTGGTCTTTGTGGATTAGTATGGGTATCCTCACACACTGGGTGAACCTCACATGCTCAATGAGAAGAGCTGGCACGAACTCAGCGGCGTAAACTCTTTAAGAGAGGAAACTCCTGTCCACCGACGTCAATGGCTGTTAACGCCAGCAGCCAGCCGGTCTGAGATCAAGACCAATACACCGCAGGACAGGTGGCGGCATGATTAACAACAAAAAGCACGTGGACGACCACGTTGAATAAATTCTCCGTCTGCGGGAAGCGCTCAGGACCCGCTGCCCTTGGGCAGATATTTCAAATATTGGGAATGTAAGGAGCTTCTAAAAGATTGGCTCTCCAAACACGCTTTCTCGCTACCTCTGGCTTTGAAGCAGATTCGGCTTCTTTGTTTTCTTTTTTAGGTTTTCCTTTTCGCATTGGAAAGCCGTCCAGCCTGCTGACCTGAAGTTCAATGCTCCATATTGCAGCCGCTATCAGTGCGATTCCGTTTCCTATTGTCTAAAGCGCCTGCATTCCGTATCTGCCTCCCTTCTCAGGGGTATTGAGGGAAAAACTCATATGTTCTAATTTTATTGTACAATATCCTGTACAGCTCACACACAAAAACAAAACGGACCGATAGGAGAACGTCGATAAGAAGCGGTCCTGCTTCAATATCTTTAACTCAGAGATATAAAATGCTGCCTTCTTTGCCTCTATATATATAGACGTGTATTTATTAACTCTCAAACAACAAGAGAACGTGGCTTCAATGTTGATGAAGAGAACTACAAATGCGGATTTGGCTACACTTAGTGCAGATTGTGTAAGCGTGGCTGTATTTGCTGACATATTAGATTAGTATTCCTTTCACTGGGTTTAGTGTCCCACGCGCTAAATGGTACGCAACAATCGCTTCTCTGGGAATTGTTCATGTAAACAAACCAGAGACAGCTCTAGTCAAGTGTTTGTAACCTGATCTAATCTAAGTACCTGTAGAGTACTGCTGGATGTGAACTGTCAGAGACTAGGATTACACTGTCTTAATCTGGAACAATATATTGGGTTAGTCAGTTTTCTCAGACAGTGTGTGTGTGCGTGTGTGCGTGCATGTTTTTACAAATACAGACCATTAAAATACTATCATTTTACAGTGTTAAAATGAAAAGTTCTGTATTGAAATTGTTTAGGAAAGAACTTCAGATACATTTTCTGTGTAAAATGTTTCCCTCTGACTTGTACTATTACATATATCACTGTCAGGCAACTGCAGTGAAATAAACTGTATGATACTTCTGAAATCTTGAGGAATACAACTGGAAAGTAAACTTAATTACAGTACTTGAGCAAATGTTGTGAGCGAAGTTCCACCGCTGCATTTATGTGAAGCATAAATGTGAGTCATCGACACAGAATCACCCCCCGCAGATTTGCTGATATTGTCCTTCAATATCTACAAATATCCCTGGCTGTCACACAAAGGAGCGCTAGATGGGACGGAGCTGTTGTACCAATCTTGAACAATTAATCGACGACAATCATCAAGTACAGGTAGCCACTAGTGTAGGAGTAGAATGGAGAATTTCTATCGGTACGAAACAGAAGAGAAGCTGAACGCTAGGTACAGAGGCCATTTCTGTGAATCAACAGATCAATCGGCTCAATAAACAAGTGAATGGTACAAATTGTTACCAGGCATTTGGAGCTACAATAATTAAAATAGAAAAACAAAAGGAAAGGTGACATATTTTAAATGTTTCTAATGACAATTGTGGCAAATTCACCAAAATGAGGTGAAACAAGTGTTAAACGTGGACTGAGTCGTGTTGGAGACTTTCCACACACGTCACCTGCTGTCAATTGTCTTTATCTCTGTCGCCATCTAGTGGAGAGCCTTCTGAAATACTTATGTAGAAACGAACCCTTTATGGGTTGTGGGCAAAACTGTGCAAAATGCACGCCCGCACACAAACACAGACAACCACATCCATCTGTACACACACATATATATATATATAGACACATATATATATACATTTATATTGCTATTTGAGGGGTAAACCTGGACTTTATCCAAACTAGCTTTGTGTTGATGAACACTAGAAGAAGAAAACCTTTTTACTATATCTTACCTTTGCCAGAAATAACTTCATTCTCGATCCGCCAACGAAATCCAAACTGTTGGACACAAATGGGTAAAGAATCCACATATTTAGTGAAATCGCTGAACTGGCAGACGATATAAAATCCCTTTCATGAATCTGGTGATTATTAAAATAAGCTTCAGGAGACAAATAAAAGGAATTTTAAAAAGATCAGTGTATGCAGAGTGGTTGGAATGGCCATTAGAATAAAGCAACATTTGTTTTAGTAGAAGTCAGTGTAACAAGAACTGAAGCTGCCAAGCAGCTCCAAAAATGAAATGAGACAAAAGCAACTACAATTAGGTCAATATTGTCTTGAACTGTTCTGTCATATTTTCTTGTGAATGGATTCGTTTTCTCACTGTGAATGCACTTTGGGATATATGTACACAGTATATCCAACACTTAGAATAAAGCATCAGTGGACAGGTCTTGAGTATTTTGCCACCGTTACATTCCTCTCCAACAGTGAACTGCTCTGCATTCCCTCACACCACATTTACCACATACTGTGGGTGAAATAGGTATTGAGCACATCACCATTTTTCTCAGTAAATATATTTCTAAAGGTGCTACTACGGTTTGATTTATTTGCACGCCTGGCTGTGCAAATAATATATTTACTGAAAAGAATGGTGACCTACCCGATACTTATTTTAGCTGCAGCATGACTGATCAGTTTATTTGCAATTATTAACATGCATACTAAATCTAATCGGACCTTGAGTCACCTGTCACTGTTTGTGGTATCATATTGATTAAATTCTACTCAATACCTCCTACGGTTGCATTTCTGTCGAAATGAATGTGTGCGCCCATCCCACCTTGTTCTCCTTGTATTTGCTCAGGTCAGCGATGCAGTACTCTTTGAACAGCTTGTCATAATACTTCCTGGCAAGCTCTTTTTCCCTGGAACAGAATAAAAGGAAAGTAGAAACATTTTAAAAACCTATTTTAAACAGTTTTTTTTGTCATCATCTCATAATTTCAGACTACTATAGACAACAGAACAACAATGAACAGCACACTGAAGCAGCCTGCGTGAAACAACTGACTGAGGACGAGCACCATGTCATGTCGTCTTCATCCTCGTCTCTCCAGAGAAAACGATGATTCTCGCGCAACACATCATGATCTGTTTGGTCATTGGCTCTGAGGGAAAGAAAAGATCAAACGAGAGGTCTTTCAATCACAAAAACACAGATGAGTGTTACGTTTTTTCATTGTTCTAAGTTTTAGCCTACAATGACAGCAGATGACTTGCTTGACTGCGAGACACAAATCTTACGTTGAGCGTTTGAGGTCGTCCATCTTTCCTCCATAATAAAGAATGTAGTCCCCAACAAACTTCTTATGACGCTCAAACTGTCCAAATCTGCTTAAGGGCAGGAACAGATAAAAGCGGCATCTTGTGAACTGCAATAAAAGCGGACACTTTCCAGGCTCCATAGCTGGAGATAAAGCAACCAAGTATTTAAATCTGAGATGAGAGTTCATGAGAGTTTTATAATTTGAGATTTAAATCGATAAAGAAATAAAGACAGAAACAAACAAACAAACAGAAAAAGGATACAGCATTCATTGATATCAGGTGGGCTCTCCTGCTCCTGGCTTCTTCTCTGAAAAACACAATGAAAATAAGTGGATGAAAACTTTAGAGGGTACAAGCAATCACAATAAATTAGGGACTAAAAAGCAGTGAATTGCTGCTAAATTTGTATAAATTAGCCTTTTAAATTTTGTCTTGAGTACCTTGGTCTGAAAAAAAATCACATTTGTAAAAGATGGATCAAAATTGAGATTGATGGCGTGAAAGGAAACTATTATAACACTCAGAAATGATAGTCCCATTTGGTTTTATTAGAAACTTAAATCAAGATTAAACACATCTTTGAGAAATTCATTTAATTTTGGCTGCAATTACATGTGTTCAAACTGGATTTCTCTAATTGTGTCCGACGTCTTGGCGCCCAAACTGCAAATAAAGTCGCAGATTCAATAAGTAATTAAAATAATTCCATATAGGATTCTAATGAGGTACATTTTCAGAACCGACATGAATCAAAATGTGAAAGTATTAAAAGATTATCACTCATTTATTTCAGGATTAACTATTAAAATCATATGAGAAGTGAGCAGAAAGCTCTGCCGTTATAACTGAAAAAACGATGTGACTTGAGAGTACCTGTCGATTTCATTGCAGTGTAAACTCCGGTGAGGCACCTTCGAATGCCGATCTCTCTCGAATGGTTTCTGCAAGATTTCTTCCTCGCGTTTCCTAATAAAAAGGACAAAAATACACCGCGTTAGTGGACGGGGGTCAAAGGTTACAAAAGTAATGCTGTCATTCATCAAACCCTTAGTACGTCTTCCGACACTGGTAAACACTTTAGGCTGTAAATACGCACAACTACAGGATCTTAGATAAGAAGATTTGAATTCTGGCATTCTAATCTCTTCATTTTACCTTTTGAGTCCTCTCTCCGAGGACTCTGCTTGCGCGCCATCTTCACTGAAGTCGGAGTCATAGCCTCCGCTTCCGTGCACCTGGAAGGGAAGCAACACACATCACGGATAAAGTAATCACACAACACACCTTGCTTGCAGAATGATGCATCGTGAGAAGAAAAACACACACATGGCTGTGAATTTGTTTTTCAAACAGCAGCTTATGTTTGAAATATTATTACATATATTTCTTTACTGCTCACTCCTAGACTATATACGTCAATGTCCCACTCACACACGCACGCACACGCACGAGTTGAATCTAAAATCACCGCATTGGTAGAACGTCTGGAAGGCGTCGTTTAGGGTTTTTAACATGAGCTAAAGAGCGAAACGACGAGGCTTAATGCGAGCAAATGGTTAACTTAGCTTTCAGCTAATGTTTCATGTAACATGTTACGAACAAAAAACACTATTCTTTTAAACTGGCATTATAATATAGTCAACTTCAAAAGATATACGCTACCTTCACCAGGTTATCCATTTATTTCCTCACTGTCGTCTGATGAATGTTTACCAAAATAAAACCTGCGGCGCCCGATGATGACGTCACGGAACGTCGCGGCTCGTGACGTTTTAAATTCACGATTTATTCTGAGAGAAAAGCTGAGGACATGTGAAAACAGATCGTAAAAAGATTCCAATTCATCTGTTTGATTTGTTTAAAAGAACCGCGTCTTTCCAGGAAGTGATGTCATTAACTATTCTGTGATGTCATTGATCAGGGCTGTCAACATTTGAAAATATGAGACAGAAACTCAGACATTTAATGTTGGTCACACACGTGTGTTTGTTTGTTTGTTTGTTTGTGTTCAGTCTGTAAATTTAACTTCTGCTTGTTTCAGAAACGCTGCTGCATGATTTCATGTTGACATGAAACCTCAGCCAACCTCGGCCTCCAGCAGTGTCCTTCACCCGCTCACGTGCACGCTCACCTGCTCACATTAGCTGCGTTACCACTAGCTGCTATCATTCTATGGTTTCCCTTTGAATTGCAGCGGAAATGAACGACAGGCGTGTAAAAAAAAAAAAAAAAAAAAGGAGAAGTGTTCATTCCTTCACGACGCCGTCAGATTCTCCCAGGAGACGGAGGGAGGCGAGGGTGAAGGAGGTGCAGAGAGGAAGCAGGCCATCCTGAACGTAGCGTTTCGATACCTGGACACCTACAGAGAGGCGTGTGAGAGCCGCTGTGACTTCCTGTAGTCATACAGGAAGTAGAGTGCGTCTTAAGTTGGCGTGAGACGGAGTGTGCGGTTGTCTTCTCTTGCTATTTGCATTCTTGTAATTGGGCTTCTGTTTCTGGAGCGGGTGTCGTCGTTATTGCAGGCAGACCTCATCGCGCTGCTGCTGTTTGATCTGAACGGCTTTATCCTCCATCGGCCGCCGCCGCCGCCACGCAGACTTTATTGTCAGGAAACTATTACAAATGTACAAACAGCAGAGTTGTTGTATACTTTAATAAAACTTTACTCCATTATAACAGAAGACACAGACGGTCACACGACCTGTGATCAGTACCCATTATTGATCAGTCAGGAAAGTCGTTCCAGACGTCACTGACCGGATTTACAGAAACTGTACTGAAAGAAATTGACAGATTTCCATTTGCAAAGTTGCAAACACTCGACCCTCGCCGTCTACTTTCCTTTTCTTTGGTCCGCTCATTTCTACAGATGGAGTCAGATAGAAATGGGGAAAAAGAAACTCAAGCAGTGGAGCCTGTTACTCTGCTTTCGTTTAGTTTTCTCCATTTCTACAGAAAACGAAATTCAAGCAGAGAAAGACACTACATGCCCACCGATGGTCAGTGCAAGACGAATAAAAAAGTTTTTTATGCATGCAAAACATACATGTTTTGAGGAAATCTTTGCGACGTCGCCTCCATTATCATTGTCGTCTTGTTTCTCTTTGTGTTCTTCTAATTCGCTGCAGGAATGCAAAGTTATTATAAATCATAACGGTAGCAAGAACAAAACAATTATCAATATGACACAGACACGCTCACTGAAGTCATCATCACATAAATGAGCATGTGGAGGAATATTAAATTACCGCCTCGTCTCTCCTTCTCAGCCAGTATGAGTTTGGTCAAATATTCATGCAACTCGTTCTCCTGGTTCATGCGCTTCTCCTCGATGTTATTAGAATCATGACAAACAGACAATTTTGTGTAATTATAATATTAACATTAATGAGCCGGTTACGCATGTTTATAATGAAAGGCTTTTAATATAGATTGAGGTCTTCTTTATAACATTAACACAAAATAATGCATGTACAGTATATATAAAACATATTTATTTTTTAGGATATACAGTATTCTAATGATAATATTCCAGGTCTTAGCCCAGACCTTCTTTACCAACCATTCAGTATGCCATAAATTACGCCAATTGTGTTTATCTTTACCCCATATAACCCAATTTCTAAGGCTGAAGCCTGAAAAGACTGAATAAGTGTGGCAGGTGCATTTGTACAGAGCCCTGTGAAAAGCCGCTTCTCATTAACCATGCCCGGCTCTGAAGCGCGCATAAATAATAGCTGGCCCTGCTGAAAAAAAAAAAGAAAAAGCGCACCTTGGGGACTCTCCCCCACTCTCCTCCATCGCTCTCTTTCTTCTCACACGGGAATTTGCTCTTTTATTTACCCCTTTTGTGTCCGCACCACTGAATCTACAATAAGAACTTATTTGCAAGGAGCAGACTGTAGCGACGTATTTTGTTTTATTAGGGGACCTTAATATAATTCTTTTTTCATGACAACAATCTGCGACTGTTCCCATCTGTCCCGCGTTTTGTAATCCTGTGCCGAGAAATCAAGAGTACGGGGGGGGGGTTGCAAATCGTGCGGACATTAACCGAGAAGTTGCCTATGCTGCAGTGTTAGTGCTCGACCGGGACGGACGGAATGGGATACCCTGGAAGAGCAGTGGCAGGATGGACGCTCCTGGCTTGGGTCGCCGCTGTCAGCTTGGCTATAACAGATGGACGGAGAGTCAGGCAGCCCAGATGTCCCGTCGGCTGCACCTGCACCAAAGACAATGCCCTGTGCGACAATGTCCGATCAGTGCCTCACACTTTCCCATCTGACGTTGTTTCTCTGTAAGTGGGACATCACCTGATTGGACATTAATATTGTAAGGAAGAATATTCAATCTCTTTTATTTTATTTTTTTGTATTCTTCATGTCTGCTCTCCCTCTATTCAGGTCTTTTGTCAAGTCTGGATTTATTGAAATCACAGGAGGAAGCTTCGTTCACACGCCAGCCCTGCAACTGTTGTGAGTCCGTCTCTCTATCTCTCTCTCTATTTTTCTATTTATCTATATGTTTTACGCTGTCTTAGTTCACGAAACAATGAGGCAGAAAGCCCCTAGAGCTTTATAGTCAGATGGGGATTCTCTGTAATGATGTCAGCATTATGCAATAGACCACATGTGCTAGAGGAATTAACAGCAGGGATTAAGCAAGGAGTATAATTTACTGTGAAGCTACAGACAAATATGATTCCATAATTAATATGCGTGTTTGTTTTTAAACATTATACATAGTTACAAAAACACAACAGAGTTTATTTAGCACTAAAGTCAGCCAGAGTGCATGAAGGCTGGAGTCTGGAAGATACATTTAGACTGAGTAAAGTGATTGAGTGGCAGCGCCGCTCTGTCATTATTTATCGACACTTCAACTGGAGCACTGCTTCATCCGGGAGCTCCCTTTATGAGCTGTATTGTGGGTTTGCAGCAAGATGGCTGAACTACATTTCAGCGCTTTGACAGATTGAATTTGATGTTTTTCTACTTTTGAGGGGATTTTTGAGACAATGGCTGTTTTGATTTAGCCATGAGTCTTAACTTATTCTAAGGCCATGCAATGTTATGGATGGTCCAAACAGACCCGAACATGCATTTTCCATGACCTGTAAACATTTAACAAAACAAAGGCTGTAAATCAATCTGTTATGTTTTTTAAATTAAAGTTGAAACACTGATCAACAAAAAAGTGTTTATTTTTAAGTTGTTGCAACATAATCTTTCATAAAAATAAAATTCTTACAAGAGATGCATTGAATGGCACAATTCTTGGATTACTCAAAGGGTGACTCAGAAACATTTGAGAGGAGGCATCATTTTCTCTCTTTCATTCACTCCATTCCTCTGTTTTATTGTGATAATTCATTCTTTAACTGCACGCTGTCAGCAGAAAAAATGAATCATTCTCTCTCTCCCTCTTGCGGTTCAGTACGTACTGATGTTGGCAATAGGTCATAATCAATCACAACTTTTATCCCAATATGAGTTTGAGACGCTGCAATCAAAGAGCTTCTCTCAATCATAACATGTTTTTCTTTTTGCAGCTGACTGACGATGTCTGCATTTCTTGACAGATTGTTCACAGCAAATTCATTCGACCTTATTGATGAGGATGCTTTCTTGGGTTTACCTCATCTTGAATATCTGTAAGTATTTATTTATTAATTTGTGCATGTGAAAGGAAAGGAAGCAAAATATTCTGAAAGCAAATACTGTCTATACTTTGAGTAACTTGTGCATTATTTAAAACAAACAAAAACCTCATAAATTGTGTCTGATCTGGTGGAAACCTGCATTCTTGTTGCATTTGAATATTTTGTCACCTCTGCCAAAGAGGTTATATTTCCATGGTTATTTATCTGCTGGCAGCAAAAATAATATTTGCAAAATGTAATCATGAATTTCATTGAAATTCAATGACAGGTGGCCCCTGCAATGGAACGAGGGTAATTTCTAGTCAATGTTGATCGATGTGAAATCATAAAAGGCCAGATTATGATAATAATGCTATTACAATGCTACATGGTGGCAAGGCTTGTGGTATAGATCAAATTACTGTCAGTTCAGAATAAAATACCCAGACAGGCAAGAGCCAGGGAGTGTAGAGCAGAGATTTAATATCAAATAATGCTCTGGCAAGCCAATACTATCCACTTAGAATAATGATGGAGTCCAGAAAGTGGCCGAAACAGGTTGAGTCCTAAAACCAAGTAAATGATCAAACGCAAGAAAAGAATCCGGAGACTGAATGAAAATTCAGTTGAATAATGGAAAACACTGGTTTGGTTTTGCAGGGCCTTTCATGTGGGTTTCTTCTTGACATTTCTTTCCTGTATTCAGTGTACTGGATGACAAACCTCTGTAACGGCTGTAAGCACGGAAGTGCAGGCAGCTGAAGCCTCTCGGTCTTTAACTGTCACGAGACATTGAATACTAAAACAATGGTGTTTGTGGGTGGATTAATTTAGCAGTGTTGATCTGTCTTAATATTTGGAAATGCTAATGGAATATCTTTCATTCACAGATTTATTGAAAACAACAAAATTGCATCGATATCCCCATTTGCCTTCCGGGGCCTGAAAGGACTAATACATCTGTAAGTAACTGGTTCTGTGGTGGCTGTATATAAAGCTCTACACATACATACTTCCTTCCTTCCTTCCTTCATCAACCTTTTACCCTTAATTATTAACAATCTCCATCTAATCTTTCAAATCTTTATGAATTCATTTATTTAGAATAACAAGACTGTGACATTTTACACAAATGCATCGGTTTCCTGCTATCTCTCTTTGTTTCTCTTTGTCGGTGTCTGAAATGGAAAGGTAAGCAGAAGTTTCAGTTCTAGTTTCGATGTCCAAGGTTACTTTTCCGAAGGCGTCAGCGGTATCAGGTTGCTGTTGAGTGTTGTTGCCCAAACTAAACATAGGCTGGAAGATGAGTGACCTGGAGGTCATGGCTAAATATGACTGTACAGTAACCCTAAACTGTGAACTATAATCTCTTCCTGAGTGACATGTGTTCAATTTTCAGTTTTTATCACGTATGACCTAATGAATTTGTGATTTTTTTTATCCTCCCGCATCTGCAAATTTAGAAAATGTCACACTGGATCAGCAAGGAGGGTATAATATGAAAATGTTTAGAAGGAGTTGAAGTTAGGTTTTTGATTAAAAGATCTAGTCTAACATGATTTAGAAAGTAATCTGCAAGTCATGAAGAAAATAAATCATCAATAAATATATATTTTGGGGGGCATTTTCAAGGCGTCACATAACGCCAAGACACTCTCAAACGGCTCATGCTGGGCCGCTTTCAGGATGCTTCCCACACCGCTGCTCTCCCACCGTCTATTTGAAAAGTGATTTCTTGCACAAATTCAAAGCGAAAGGGCGCCTATCTCCCAGGAAGAAGGATCCTCGGATAAATAATGCAACCTCCATGAATTATTCTGACATCTCATTTTATGCCCGTCTTTCGAGTTTGAAGTCCATCCCCTTGGTCGCAAATGAAACGCTTCAATACGGCCAGCTTTGGATGGTTGGTTTTAATTTCCTTGCAAAGATATATTTCTCTGCTGCTGTTGCAGACATATTGTTAGGGCTTTTAAGCATTATTATGCTACCACCTTAACTGATGAAACGTGGTGCATAAAGTCCAACGGGTCACCCTCCTCTAACAAATAATATTATACCCTGTAATCAGTACCCTTAATTGATCACTAATGATTTCAGCACTTAGCGTTTGTTCTACCTTTAATTGATCGTTGCTAACAGGACAAACATTGTGTAATGACAGTTTAGTTTTTATTTCAATGATTGTTTTCTCTTTGTTGCCCAGGAGTCTGGCTTACAACAACCTTGAGACACTTCCCAAAGATGTCTTCAAGGGCATGGATGCTTTGACCAAACTGTAAGTCCAGCCTGTTCACACGATTAAGGCTAATAGTTAATTAATCAGTTTTCCAATTGATCATTTGGTTCTATGGGGAGGACTACTGTTTGCTTTATTGGTATTTATTCTGATGCAGTAAAATAGATAGATAATGTTCAGACCTAAAATGTGCTCATCCACAGAGAGATTCAGGAAAGTATGTATGGTAGCTACAGAGGATTGTCTTCCTCACTTAAATGCAGTCATGCTAATAAGTTAGTTATAGTGTTAAAAGCAAAAAGAGAGAAATTCCAATTTCAAACTGAGGTAAATAAGAAACTATGAAAGAAGTACAATAAAACTTTGTGGAAAAAAGAAAAAGCTATTTCCTGCTGTAACGGAAAAAGCTACAGTTTCCTGCTCTTCACGTCACATCTGGCACAAGAGGAGGTCACCACAACAAAGACACACATCCTGAAACGGTTGTTATGCTGACAAGAGACCAGAATGTGCCGTGCACGCATTTCTACGTGAAGCATCCACTGTTCTGCCTCTGGAATAGTTACTCAGATAATTCTTCAATCCTTCCTTCCAATAAGTCAGATGTAGTAAGAATAAATTCAACGTCTAAACCAGCATTTGTTTCAGGTGGACCCTGCACTTTTGACCCCAGCATAGAGGAAGCCTTTTTAAGTTGGTGCAGATGACTTGTTTTCATATTCAGGAGCCTAGAACATACATTAACTGATCATAAAAGGGCTTTAACGACTTGGTATGCCCGATAGTGGGTTAAAGCGGTGGTAAAATACAATAATATCTCTTCTATTAATTGTAACCATTATATATTGAGCTTCCTGTGCCTCTATTTTGTCATCTGAACTGTGCCATGGTCTTTAAAATGTACTTTTTACTATATCATTAGTCTTTGTATTCTGATTTTTCTTTTTTTTTTAATTATTTGTTATTCTATGTGGACACAGTCAGATTGAAAGTGTGTGGCAACCCCAAACAACTCAGGAGATAGGGCACTTGTTATTGTAGCGTTGGCTCAAAACCAAAGTTCAGCCAAGCACTGGGGATAGAGATAGCAGAACAGTAATCAGACATGGAAACAGTGTCGGATTGCTGCCACTGAAAGGACCATGCTTGAAAAGTAGTTTACAAAAGTAAATGTTACACAACCATCGATGCGTGTAGGGATCTACGTGGCAACAACCTAATATGCGACTGTAAGCTCAAGTGGCTGGTGGAGTGGATGCACCTCAGCAACGCCACCCTGGATGAGATTTACTGCAGCGGGCCACCCATCCACCAGGGGAAGAAGTTCAACGACCTTCTGCCACACTCTTTTGACTGCATCACAACAGGTACGTGTCCCCGTCGCAAAATTGCGTTATACTTCAAATGTCCAAACGTAACCATCTCACACTTTGTTCCTGCCCCTGCTTTTGTATTGGCTTCCCTTTTGTTGATTTTCACAACAACTCTTTTCAGAGTTCGCTTCTTATCAGTCCCTCAAGTTTGAGTCCATTTCAGTGGAGGCCTTCACCTTTGGCACAGATCAGTATGTTGTTTTCGCCCAACCGTTTGCCGGGACTTGCACCTTCCTGGAATGGGATCATGTTGAGATGATCTTCAGAACCTATGACACCATCGAAGGTGACTCCAAACGGCGCTGTTATGGGGAACTGCATCTGATTTTATGATTAGAAATGATCTAGCGTAGACTGAATGAGGCTCGTTTTCTTTTGCACCAGCCACATCCACTGTGATCTGCAAGCCCTTGGTGATCGAAAACCACCTCTTTGTCATCGTGGCTCAGCTGTTCGGGGGTTCGCACATTTATAAACGTGACACCTCCGCCAACAAGTTCATCAAGATCCAGGATATTGACATTCTGAAGATTCGCAAACCTAATGACGTCGAGACATTCACGATCGACCGGGAGTCTTTCTTTGTCATCGCTGACAGCTCAAAGGTTTGTTTCTGTTGCTTTTCCAGAACTCAAAAGTACTTGAATGGATCGCGGCTGCTTACCCGATGCGCCTCTCGTTTTCACACATCATCAGCCAGATCGTCCCACAGGTGTCCGTTTAGGTCTGTAGACTTCCCTGATGCTGTCGCATTTTTTTTTCTCTCACAGGCTGGATCCACAACCGTGTACAAATGGAACGGCAATGGCTTCTACTCCCACCAGTCGCTCCATCCGTGGTACCGGGACACGGATGTAGAATATCTGGAGATCTCCAACAAGCCCCACCTGATCTTGTCCAGCAGCTCCCAGCGGCCCGTTGTCTACCAGTGGAACAGGGGCCAGAAGCAGTTCGCCCGCCGGACCGACATACCGGAAATGGAGGACGTCTTCTCCGTCAAAGACTTCCAAGTCAAAGGTGAGGGCGGTTTTACACTATAAAACCTGAAATGATCTCGTATTCAATGCAGCAGTGACACAATAAAGCAAGGACTGCTTTTCTGCTAAATGACTGTTTTCACGGGACTTATACTGTTTCATATAGCTGCGCTGTGATTATTTATTGCTCAGCATATTTCCCTATAAATCATTAATGCATAATGTCGTCTGTATTATTTCTATTCTATCCAATTAGTGATTTTTTTCCTGTAGTATTCGTTACTTTTAGCATAACCGTTGTTTTACGGTGAGCTTTATTGTGAGCTTTTCCACTTTAGGTCCTGATTTAGACGCCGAACGCGTAAACTAAGCAACCGTTTGAATACTTTGTCCTTTTTGAAAGGTGAGCTGTTTTTATGCTTGACAAGATTCATCGGGGACTCCAAGGTGATGCGTTGGGACGGCGCCATGTTCAAAGAGGTCCAGACATTTCCTTCCCGCGGATCTATGGTGTTCCAGCCTGTCTCCATCGCCAACTGGCAGTATGCCATCTTGGGCAGCGACTATTCACTGACGCAGGTCTACCAGTGGGACACCAAGAGCAGCCGGTTTATCCCATCTCAGGAGCTGAATATCCAGGCGCCTCGTTCATTTTCTCAGCTTTCCATTGATGGCAGGGTGTTCCTGCTCGCATCCAGCTTCAAAGGAAAAACTCAGATATATGAGCACCTCATGATCGATTTGAGTAATTAAACCCATGGTCAGACTGGGGGGGGGGGGTTACAAGACCATTCAAATGCGTTCCTTTGTGATTCTGCTGAACTTGGAAGCCCCGTTAGAATGCAAAGCGTTTACCACCCAAGTCTGACCAAAAGAAAGTTTTAAGCGGCGACTCAAGAGATAATTCTTTACAGATTATGTGGTGGAAATCCTTACTTTGTAATGATTAAGGCTATATTGAGAGGTCACCAACACAACCTGAGTCAATGATCTTCCTTTGATAAACGCCCTCCGTGACTCCTTGCTGTTTAGGGATGCCTTATTCTCCATTTGAAAGCAACAGTTTCACTCCAAATGGCTATCTTTCAGGAAAAATCAAACTATGATGCCACTGTTTATTGTATGTTTATGAAGCCTGCAGGTTTGCATTATGTAATCTAGCTCCGTATGTTGATGTCCTTATAGAAACCTGATGACCGTGATTTAGGTTTAGAGTGGTAGTGCCATCATGTAACAGTAGATATATCTGTAATCGACTATTAGATATTAGGTTTTTGTCTTCTGGTTATTCTGTGTCGCTTCATCTCATCTAGTACTCACCGACGACGAAGAATCAATTAAACACTGTGAGAAACAGACAAATTTCTCTGTCCACGTGGCCGACCGCAAGCGCGATACAGACGTTCACAGCGTTGATCCCCGATGAATGACTCGCTAGAAGCATCCCACTGTTTCACCTGCCCTACCTCTTTCGCTGCACTCTTGCCCCTTTTCTCCCACATTGACAAAACCATTGTTGTCTTTACTCTGCAGCTCAAAAGCCAACCACTGTGCAGCACCTGGTACCTGTGCGTTCACACGGTCCTCTTATTCTGACACAAAGGAAACAGAGATCTGATAACAAGTATCTTTCAACCACGACTTGCCAAATGTAATGTTTACTTTTTCCTTCTTTTTTTTTTACAACAGTGTGTGAAGTAATTTATCTGTCATTGCCTTTGTACATTGAAGGGACCACAGTTAGGGTTTTATTTTTTTTTTAGATATTAATTTAGTACAAGCAGCCTCCTCTGTAACATGTGACTTCAAAAAAGTATGTCAGTCTGATGTGGTTGTAAATGTATGGGCTACTTTTTTGTTATGTTGTTGCTTATATTTTATGTACAGTAGTAATAAAATACTAAAATGCTAAATTCTTTGTTTCTTGTATTGCTGTTGTGTATCCTCTGACAAAAATGTGGTTTATTTCTCACACAGTAAGATATCATTTCATCAAAAATGCTCTCCTGGATTTATAAACTTTATCTCTTGAACGTAGCTGGCTGCTTTTACATTCAGACAGGGTCTTTTGTAAGAACACAAAGTGGTACTTTCAAGAAGAAAACACAATAATTAACTACTGAAATACAGACATTAAATGTTGCTTTTTTTGGTGGTGGAAGAAAAGAGAAGAAAAACACAAAAGATTCTGTTACTTTGATAAAATACAAGCCAAACCTGATTAAAACATGAACATAAGAAACAGCCTCTGTCCTTTTCATGTTACATCACCTCTCAGAGTCACACACACACACACACACACATTTTAATTTCTCACACAGTAAATCTTGACTTAACATTTACAACTCAACCAGTAACTCGAGTCAGTCAGGTTACTAATGAGGAAAGGTTTCTTTCATGTCTGATTCTGATGCATCTCGTGATCCATGAGTCCTGCGTAAAAGAAAAACTGTTGGATTTTGGTTGGTTCAAAATCTCCACATGGGGCGTAATGGAGTTATGAATTGCGTTTTCCCAGCAGAGTGTAGTTCGGGTTCACGTCTGCCCTCCTGTGGGTAAAGATAACAACAGCAGGAGACTCTGAATCCTTCCAGCAAAGGTTAGTCATTAACCTCGTCTTCTCTGTCACTCAGGGCAACAACAAAGACGGACGTCAGGCCTGCGCTGTCCCGAGGCATGCTGCCCCCCAGCCGGCAC